>NC_056737.1:1960501385-1960736385 GCF_019279795.1 Protopterus annectens
ATGGATTACTGTTAACGTCTTGTGCCCATGTTGTGTCGGGTCCCGGGTATGGGACTTGCAACAAGTGGTATTGTATTGCAGGGCAGATCTGTTTTGCTGTGGGGGAGAGGGTGATATCAATACTTACAAGACATATTTAGCTTGGGCCCCCTCACCCCCATTAACGGTGCCTTTGGTCATATATGTATTTATTATTGGCAGTCTCCAGAGCACTGTAAGGCAAGTAAATAGAATATGTCCTCTTCCCCACTGTAGTATGACCCTGGAGTTAGAATATATAGTTAGGGGGGGTGTGGTGGCGAAGACCCCCCACTTAATTTCATATTATATTGTGTGGTTTTGCTTTAATATTGCTTAGTAAAACAAAAGTAAGTGGTGGGCTTCACCCCCCCACACCCCCCTAACAATATATTCTAACTCCAGGGTCGCACTACAGTGAGGAAGGGGGCATATTCTATTTACTTGCCTTACAGTGCTCTGGAGACTGCCAATAATACTTGTCAGTCAAATGAAGTGTCAGTCAAATAAAATTTCAGTAATTCGGTCTCAGTCAAATGGGTGTCAGTCAATTGGAAGTTAGGGCAAATGAAGTAGACCCATATATATATATATATATATATATATATATATATATATATATATATATATATATATATATATACATATACATGTAGACATATATATCTCTAGATGTATGTATATATATATATATATATATATATATATACGTATGTATATCTTTATATATATATATATATATATATATATATATATATATATATATATATATATATATATATATATTTTTTTTTTTTTTAATTTATTTAATTTTATAAATAATAAATATATAAAATAAATATATATATATATATATATATATATATATATATATATATATATATATATATATATATATATATATATATATATATATATACACACACACACACACACACACACACACACACACACACACACACACACACACACACACACACACACACACACACACAGACATCTACATGTATAAATACATTTGCTGTACTGTTGAATGACTGTGCTGGATGGTATGTTTGTGAAAACATCAGAGGTATGTATATCTGACATGGCTTAGTGGCAAATCACTTTGGCTATGGTGTACAGGGTCCTAGGTTTGAGCCTTGTTTATTTTGTTGCTGATCAGAACAAGGGCCATTGGATACAGGCACTTTTAAGCAGCTGTAAGTGGGTTTGCGTGAGATTGTGCAAAGGTAAGCACTGCTAACTTCTGGTTGCAGTTTCTTATACTAATTTAGCTTCTCAATTGCTTAATCTGTGTAGGCATTGCTTACCCCCATGCAAACAAGCTTAAACCCACTTATTGCTGCTTAAAAGTGCTTACTCCCTCTTACCCCGTGCTAATTTCTTTAAAAGAAATGAAAAAGGGTTGATAGGAAAGTGGTGTAAAAAGGGCATAAAGAGGGAAAGACAGTAGGGAAAATAGCTAGGGATGTGCAGGACGGGTGTAGGGAAGGTCCATAGCTGCCCATTTCTTCTACAGCAACAGCTGTGCATATACACTGATTTGGAGGTAAATTTGGACACTCTTACCCCTGAGAGAGGGGAGAGGACAACAATAATATGTTGTGAAGTCAATTAGACCAGATTACATGTGTCCAGAGGACACGTGTGCGAAATGGACAGCTATGTATGGGGCGAGATTTTTTGGGGAACAGATTGCCCTTTTTTTTCAGGTGAGAGTGGGATGTTGGGAGGGATAGTAGGTATATTTGGGGAGGTAGGTTGGGTAGGATAACAGACAAGACAGACAAGACAGACAAGACAGCATACAGTGGTGGTATATGACACATGTGGGGGTAAACGCCTTGATAGGGAGGGGTGTTTGGAAATCTCCTCGGGGATGAAGTGGGACTGAGCTCCCCACCCATGGGTAGTCACCACTGCACCTTCACAGCCCTGAAGGTGGCTGTGCTGGGGGCTGAGTAGGAGGGACAAGCTGACCCTCTAGTTGTGATGCGCGGCCCTCAAGCTGTTGTAGCAGATCTCCAAACTCCCTGCAGAGCTCACTACGCACCACATCCCGGACCTGGTGATGGGTGATAGTGTCCTGTCCACACCCGCTCCCGGGGGGTGAGCCCCATCCCCTGAGGCAGTTCCACCCAAACGTGGTGCAGGACCAGCAGACAAGGAAGTCCTGGGGTGGGCCCCAGATGTGCTGGTGCCCGGTGCCACGGCCAGATGAGGTGGGACAAGTGGATCTGCTGGGACCGGCCTTCCCAAACGTGCTATGGTGTTTCAGTTTTACAACATGTGTGGAATAGTAATAGTCAACACATTCTAGGATTAGGTATAACAGCATGCATAGATATTCCCATTAACCCAAAACACCAGATATTGAACAGTTGCATAGCAAACTGAACACATGCATATATGGAACCACAGTGGCCATTACAACAGCATGCAGGTACATTGATGGCTGCATGCCACCAATGTGGGCGTATTTCAACATGGCACATGCATAGAAACAAATTTAAATATTTATCAAACAATAGGACATATGTCTCAACAGTAGATTTAATGGAGCACATACTAATTGAGTTGTGCATTTAGTTTATTGTTGCAGATATGGTGGGGGGAGAAAGATGTCAATTAACAACTAGTATATTCCTGTAGTTCTCCTTACTTTCCTAGTCAGTGCTGTGATCTGTACCTTACAGGTATTAGTACACAACCCTATGGCCTTACTTTGGACAGTGGTATGGATGTAGACAACTATATACATGAACTGGGTTTTACCTGCAGTATACACCTCTTACATGGTATACCTGTGGAGGTACTGTTTGTTAACACTACCTAACTGTTTCTAAACATATTCCCGGATTTCAGGTTGATGTTATGCACATACCTGTCCATCTCTTATTGCACACAATCTGGGCATGTCCTGACCACATGCAGGTGAACCGGGACATATTTTGGCTATTGCCCTCTTAAACCTTTGGTGAGTTGTACAATGACAGGTCTGTTTTCATCGACATTTTCCAAATATGTACAGGCCTGAGAGTCATTAGTAAGAAATTGAGGGCCCTCATCAAGTCAACTAAAGCTAATTTTGAAAAGAAAGTTGCCAAGGATGACAAGGATAACCACAAGGCCTTCTATGGCTACATCAAAAACCTAAATGGCAATGCTCAGGTCTGTTCTGAGCTAGTACAAAATGGAACAAAATACACTGACCCTTCTGACATTGCCAACATCTTGGCTGACAGGTTCAGTGCAAATTTCACCCCCCCCCCCTCACCACCTACAGGGCCTATTACCATTCTAGGGGATTGTGTAAGTCCAATTATTACTGATACGTTGGTTAACAAGGTTCTATCTAAAGCTAAAAACATTGCCTCCATGGGACCAGATGGTGTCCCAGGCTGTGTCATACGTGAGCTCCAAAAGGAATTAACCCTGCATCTTAATACCCTGTTCAGTCTCAGCCTCTCCACAGGATATGTGCCCATAGAATGGCACACGACAATGGTGGTCCCACTACACAAGGGTGGGGCCACAACTGACCCTGGGAACTACTGACCAATAAGCCTGACCAGTCTGATCTGTAAGGCTATGGAGTGAATCATTATGGAACTCATAAAAGGAGAGATTGGGAACATCCAGTCGCTGGACCCCACACAGTTTGGCTTCGTCAAGGGCAGATCATGCCTCCTGAACCTGGTGGATTTCTTTGAGACAGTTACTCAGGCTATAGATAAGGGAAAGGAGGTACACACGGCTTACCGTGACCTTGCTAAAGCATTTGACACCATTCCCCATTCAGGTATTATTGATAAGCTCACTAGCCTGGGCATAAACCCTTATGTCACAAGATGGATCGCAAACTGGCTCTCAGACAGATACCATAAAGTAAGAGTAGCGGGATCTATGTCCGAATCCAGACCAGTAACGAGTGGTGTGCCTCAGGGCTCTGTCCTGGGGCCCCTCCTGTTTGGCATACACTTCTCAGAAGTACAGGCAAGCACAGAAGGGCTGTGGCTGACTAAGTTTGCGGACGACTGCAAACTGGGTGCTATAATAGAGTCTCCGGCCGACATGGAGATCCTCCAGAAGGGCCTAAATGAGACTGATGCATGGTGTGAAAGCCATAGTCTCAAGCTAAATGCAAAAAAATGCGTAGTAATCCCCTTTGGAAAAAACAGAGTACTCGCAAACTGCAACATAGGAGGTAAACCCCTGAAATCTGAAGAAAAAATAAGGAATCTAGGGACCCAAGTAGATAGTCAGCTTTCCTTTGATAACCATGTTGCCAAAGTGGTTAGAAAATCCTTCTATGTGACCCATCTGATCACGAAAGGGTTCGCATCAAGATCTAAGGATGTAATGGTGCCCTTCTACTCTTCCCTCATCAGACCCATTATTGAGTACAATGCACCAATTGGAATGTATCTGGCTAGACATCTCCAGCAGCTGGAGAGACCACAAAGGTACCTAACCAAGAGGATTACTGGCCTCAAACAGTTGCCCTATGCAGCACAATTGAAAAAGCTAAGACTGTTCTCTGTTGCATACCGCTTTCTCAGAGGCGATCTCTGTCTAACGTACAGAGCCATGTCCAACCCAGAATTGTTGAACATGCTCCATCTTAGCAATCTACTCGAGCTACACGCTCTAGGGATATAAACCTCAACACAACAATGAATAGAACATGCTGGAGGGATAGATTCCCTTCGCAGAGACTTCCCTTACTATGGAACAGGGTCCCGATCTACATAAGACAGAGCCCCTCACTATCACTCTTCAAGAGGAACCTTGATGAGTGGATGGGTAACAGAAAGTTCACACTGGGGATCACACCAACAGCACTACTAGATAGGGGCCAAGGGTACTAGCTGCTAGTACAAGGGTCTAGGGAACTACTAAAGGGGCAGTGAATAACGCACAATGTGGCTGGGTTAATATATGCCTTTGGGCAGATAGCCCAGTACCAACCTATGAACCTATGAACCTATGAAATGCTGCCTACATGCCAGAGCTTAGCACACTGATATGCCAGGGGGTTTAGGGTAACAGCCAGCAGATATGGGCTGATTAACTGGACATTCCTGACAATTCTGTACACTTGTTGGGTATGATTATGCATACAGCTTACTACCACTATCAGGATTCGAACCATGGCTGTGTCTGCTAAAATAAAACAATGTCCATCACAGTTGAGTGTGCTATATAGATATCACTGTGTATTGCTTCTCTGATTTCTGTCTGTAAAGTCTCCTGTGGTTTTACAATCTGACCTTGTAATTACAACACTCATACAGGATTTCCTAGACAGTTTTATGTAGCACAGTGTAAATGACAGTGATGAGTAATGCCTTATTATTCAGAGCAGCGCACCAGTAACAATGCCATACAATACCAGAGTAAACAGTACCAGTACAGGATATCAATCTTTTATTAATAGACACAGTTTTTGTATCTGACAGACCTGTGGGGGCAATGTTTGTTAGCACTACCTGAATGTTGCCACATATATCACCAGATTCCACATTAGTATTATGCACATACATCTCACTCTGTTACTGCACACAGTCAGGTCACAGCTTCACAACATGGGGGTGGAGATAGGACATACATAGCTTATTACTCTCATAACATTTTGGGGAGTTGCTAGTGACAGGTTTGTTCTTAAAGATGTCTGACAATCAGTTGTATTTCTTATTTGCTGCCTAAATGTCTGGGATCATCCCAGTGATTTGCCAGGGGGACAGGGTGACAGGCAATGGATATGGGCCAATTAACTGGACATTCTGGACATATCTGAACAGTTGTGGGGTATGATTCTACATACAGCCTACTACCACCCCCAAGATTCGAACCATGGCTGTGTGTGCTAAAAATACAAAAGTTCACGTCTCATTTGAGTGTGCTATTTGGATTATGTTGTCTATCTGTTCACTGTTTTCTGTCTAAGTCTCTCTCAGTTGTATTATATGATCTCTTGTGATTACAACAGTCATATACAGACATTCCTACACATTTTATTTATGTAGCACAGTGTGGGTAACAGTGTTTAATACAACAGTACTATTAAGAGATTGCAACTCTACATTACCAAATGATACCAGAGTAAACACATGCAGTCCAACAGTTAGACCTTTATTGTCAGGCTATTATACTTTTATTTACATACAACCTATATGAGACTCTTCCTGCCATATTCTCTGGTGTATGGAGTGCATGCCTTAAACAATACAGGTTTTATACAGGCGATTAACTTTCTACTACTTTTAGATTTATTTCCTATGACAGCACATGCAAGAGTATTACTAACCTGCCTCACATCACAACTGCTGCAATCTACAGGCATGGGCTTCCTGGTTTGCAGCCAGCCCGCTCATCTGCCACTGTGAAAGACATAAGAGGAATATTTAGCCATACCTATCCATAATATATATGAGCTGGCAATTATTAAACAGGTATTGGACTGATACTTACACATGACTGGGACATCCCCTGTCCTCCTAGCCTCTTGGATCCACTGATCGAAGAGATCCCTCTTTCTCCACTTCAGGTCGGCACAGTGATGCCTGACCTGCTCACCAGTTCGAGGTATGCCAATGGCACTGGTGAGGTCATGGGTGAGATGGTCCCAGGCTGTTTATTTTGTTTCTGGACAGAACAACAGCTGTTGCATACAGAGTGATTAAGGCACTTTTAAGCAATTGTAATTGAGTTTGCGTGGGTTTGCATGATGGTAAGCAATGCTAACCTCCGGTTAAATATGCTTACAGAGAGTTAGCTTCAGTATTGCTTAACCTGTGTGGGCATTGCTTACCCCCATGCAAACGGGCGTAAACCCGCTTACTACTGCTTAAATATGCTTACTCTTGTTTAATAGTGCTTACTCCTGCTTACCCCCACACTAATTTAGACAGTAATGTAAAATGGTTCTTGGGAAGATGGTGGATTTGGACACTATGGATTTATCATTCATTACACATTGTACTTTTGATTTGTATCCCTGATTCATGTGTACATATACTGTGTTTATGTGTTGATTTTACAACATTATGACAATGACACCTCACATCTGCATTTAATGCAGTACTCCAGTTCACAAATATATGTTATTTAGTAGGTTATGCAACAAAAATATTGTTCATAAAGTGATTTGACATGGAAAATGGAATGTACTGGAGTGAGACTCAAACTGGGAATGACTACTCATAAGGCGAATGCTCTGCCCACTACACTATTGCAGTACTGTTTAATTTGCATATATCTTGATATTTATCCTCTTGTGCCATTTAAGCTGCAATAAACGTAGCTAAGCAATGGGCAAACCCACGCACCTAAGGTTAAATTTTATCTGTTTTTATCTGTTTGATAACAAGAAATTAGCTTGTATATATTTTAACTATTGCTCTTATAAACTTGGGGGATGTTGCTGGGGGTATGCGAACACCTTTGAGTGGTCTTGCTCATTCTTATTGCTAGCTGCTGTTTTGCTTGCGGGGGCATGTATATTCTGAGAGCTATGCTCTCAGACATGCCCCCTGCACTCGTACATGCTCCATGTCCGTTTAGGAGCTCAGACAGCACACCTTCATTAATATGCCTGGTACGCTGCCATGCTGCTCTTAAATGGCTGCTTCCGTGCAGGACTAAGCTACTCCTGCACAGAAGAATAGTGAATCCAGGGGTATTTTTCCTCAGTTACCTTAAACACTGTTCAAATCTCTCAGTGTGCATACTCTTTTCTTCGTTACTTCTACAATGATTACAGATATTTGGATTTCATTTAAAACTTACTTAAAATTTTATAGCACAAATGCTGTTAGACATTTGCTAAACAAAACAATACATTTGCTAAAAAGAATGTAGTCTCACAATGAAAACAGTACAATTCTCTGCCTTTAAAAGTCACTTTCACTGAAACTGCATTGAAACCCACATTCAAAGAAACTCCATCTGGTCAGTGGTGGATAAAGTTTATCTTTGGGCTGTTTTCAAACCATAGGCCCCTTGCGTACATTTTTGGGACCATGTATACATGTGTGTCTTCTTTGATTTACCTTTCTGATTGTATTAAATTATATTCCTTGAATAATACAGGACCACATGTTAGAGTGGGTTTTAAATTTCGATTATTGAACATTTTTCCAGTAAGCAATGAAACAAAATGTATGAACCAATAATGACAAAACTGCCCATTTCAACCATAAAAGGCCACTCAAACTTCTGTCATTACAGTCTACCAATATCAGTCAATATGCATAATGACTGCTGAAGTAAAAGTTATCTGAATAATTCCACATTAAAGAGATCTGTAACTAATGAAGAGGTTGCTGCTGGCAAACAACTTTACATTTCAGTGTTTCATCTACAAATTCAGTGCCTGCTGTCCCTGAAGAATAAATTGCCTGTGTTAAATTAAAAATAAAAAATTGATAAGCTGGTAATAATGCAAAGGGGAATGAATGGCAAGTTGACAACTGGTTCATAGTTACTAGGCATCTCATTCAAAGGAGGACACACTTGGGACTGCAGCCCCACCCCTCGAAGTACAACATAGTATCATTAATCCAGTGACATGCTGTGAGAGGAGAACCCCCAGCCATACACATCAAAAGCAAGTCTGATAGCTGTTGTGCTACTAACACTGCTTTCAAACGCTGTAGCATAATAGTGATGACCATTTGCCAAATAAAACAGTTGTGCATTGTAAACAGATTTAGCTTGAGCAGCAGTAAGCTTCTCTTCTTTTGAAGATCACAGTTCCATGAAAATGTACTGAAAATCACAGTTCCTTGAAAATGTACTGAAAATCACAATTCTCTGGAAATGCACAGAAACTCAATTTCTTGAAAATGCAATAAACTCACATTTTTTGTGTAGTTTGGTAGTTGATGAAGAGGATTCAGGCTCTTAGGTTCATAGGTTCATAGGTTCATACTAGGCTATCTGCCCTAGAGCATTTATAAGCCTAGCCAGAGTGTGTTTGGCTTTCGCCACCCATTTTAACTTAATTTTGCTATGCCCTTTTTTGAGGCTAGTATACTGTGCCTCTGTCTAACAGTGACACATAAGTGATACCCGGGGTAAACCTATGATCCCCCATCCACTCATCAAGATTCCTCTTGAAGAGAGTCAATGAGGGACTCTGCCTAACCTGGACTGGGATTTTATTCCAGAGTGAAGGGAGCCTCTGGGTTATGAATCTGTCCCTCCAGCATGTCCTATTTATTTCAGTGCTGAGGTTCAAGTCTCTTGAGCGCGTAGCTCGATGGGATTTGGATTTTCTGAGGTGCAGCATGTCCATTAATTCCGGGTTGGACATGGCTTTATACGCCAGGCACAGATCGCCACTGAGCAGGCGGTATGCCACTGAGTAGAGCTGGAGTTTCTTTAACCGGGCAGCATATGGCATCTGTTTGAGCCCTTTGATCCTCTTGGTGAGGTACATTTGGGGTCTTTCCAGTTGCTGCAGGTGTCTGGTAAGGTACATCCCGAAAGGGGCATTGTACTCAATTATGGGCCTGATGAGGGATGAGTAAAGAGGCACGATGACCTCCCCTGATCTAGATGTGAATCCTTTCATGATTAGGTGGGCTATATAAAATGTTTTTCTAACCACTTTGGCCACGTGGTTGTCAAATGAGAGATTGCTATCAACTTGGGTCCCCAGGTCCCTAATTACTTCTTCCGTACTTAATGGATTACCACTTATGTGGTAATTTGTGGGCACTTTGTTTTTGCCAAAGGGGATGACTATACACTTTTTGGCATTTAGCTTGAGGCCATGGCTCTGACACCAGTTGTCTGTTTCTATGAGGCCCTTTTGGAGGATGCTTGTGTCAGCTGGAGAGTCGATTATGGCGCCCAGTTTGCAGTCATCTGCGAACTTGGTCAGCCACAGTCCTTCCGTGTTGGCCTGTACCTCTGAGAAATATATACCGAACAAGAGAGGTCCCAGGACTGAGCCTTGTGGGATGCCACTTGTAACTGGTTTGGAGTCTGACATGGCTCCAGCAATTCTAACCATGTGGGTTCTGTCCTTTAGCCAGTTTGCAACCCATCTAGTGACATAGGGGTTTATATTTAAGCTGGTGAGCTTATCTATAATGCCCGAGTGGGGTATTGTATCGAAGGCTTTTGCGAGGTCCAGGTAGGCTGTGTGGACCATCTTCCCCTCGTCAGTGGCCTTGGTGACTGTTTCAAAGAAATCAACCAGGTTTAAGAGGCAGGATCTGCCCTTAACAAAGCCGAACTGGGTAGGATCCAGTGTCTGTAGGTCCCCAATATCTTTATTTATAAGGTCCATGATGATCCTTTCCATAGCTTTGCAGACCAAGCTAGTCAGGCTTATGGGGCGATAGTTTCCAGGATCCGTTGAGGCACCACCTTTGTGGAGAGGGACCACTGTTGCTGTACGCCACTCTTTGGGTACATATCCTGTAGTAAGGCTGAGATTGAACAGTAGTTTTATGTTTGGGTTTAGCTCTTCTTGGAGTTCATGTAGGACGCAGCCTGGGACACCGTCTGGTCCCATTGATGCTGTGTTTTTTGCTTTGGAGAGGGCGGCTCTTACCTGAGCATCTGAGATGTCAGGGGGGCAGCACTCTGCTGGGATAGATATTTGCCCTTTTGGTGGGGAAGGGGGGAGAAGTTTGCACTGAACCTGTCAGCTAGGATGTTGGCAATGTCTGTGGGTTTGGTGTATTTTTTGTCATTTTGGACTAATTCTGAGCATATCTGGGAATTCCCACCCAGGTTCCTAACATAACTAAAGAAAGCCTTGTGATTATCCTTAGTGTCCTGTGCAATTTTTCTCTCGAAGCTGGTGTTAGACGGTTTTATGAGTGCCCGTAGTTTTTTGCTAATACTGATCAGAGATGCCTTCCCTTTTTGGGATTTTGCTTTATCATGTAGTAACTTCCTCCTTCTATTGTATAGTTTGTTTATGGCTGGGGTCCACCAGACAGGACATCTGCCTTTGGAGGATTGGGTCTTGGTTTTATTTGGGATTGCATGATCCATGCATTCCTGAAGGTGTTCATAGAATGTGTTTATAAAGGATTCTGCGGTCTGGGCCATATTTTGCACAGGCCCGGGGGCTTTGAAGGATTCCACCTTGGGTTTTAGGAGTGTAAAATTTGCTTTAGAGAAGTTTTTCACTGTAGTTTTCTGGGCAGGGGGTGGGGTCGGGATTTGAATATCCAGTGAGATTAGTTTATGGTCTGATCTTACCAGTGAGGGATACACTTCTGGACTGGAGCATAGAGTCCCCATGTTGGTGATGATCAGGTCCAGTATGTTTTCCCCTCTTGTGGGAGTTGTAACAAGTTGTTCCATAGCATTTGAGTTTATAAATTCTAGGAACCTTTGGGCTAGGGTGTTGGAGCTAGAGTAATGCTCCCAGTCTATGTTTAGGTAGGTGAAGTCGCCCAATATAATGGTGTTTGGAGAGACCTTCATATTTTCCAGTGTTCTCAGGAAGGCCGAGTGGAGTTCCTGGGTTTGGGAGGGTGGTCTGTAGCAGGCTATAAACTGGAAGGCAGCTTTACCCACTGTTAGTTGCACATGGATAGTCTCTGATGCTTCATGCTGTGCCACCAACCTGGAGGTGTGGGTATCTTTGACGAATATTGATACTCCCCCTCCTTTTATGGTTCGGTCCAAGTTTTGGGGCCGAAAAGCATGATATGAGGTATAACTTGGTAGTGCTGGGGTGCTCTCGGGAGCCTTGAACCAGGTTTCTGTTACTGCACAGATATCGATGTTCTCCATGCTAAGGAGAGTTTCAAGTGCATGCATCTTGAGGTTTAGACTTCTGGCGTTGAGTAGCATTACTCTTAGTTTCTTATCCCTTGTGATACTTATGGAGGTGGGTTTGTCTTTTGAGCCTTGCCTAAAAAAGGCACTATGGGGGTAGCAAGAGCCTTTGCCAATATCCGAAAGCCCAGGGGTGATAGGGGCAAGCCATCCCTAGCGAAGCATCGTGGCTTGTCGAGCATGTCATCCCAGGCTGACAGGCATTGGATCCCCTTTGAATGACACCAATACTTAAGCCAATTGTTGAAATTGATCATCTTGTCTTCATATTGTGGCATCATTCTTGGTGAAGGTAAGATGCTACTCAAGGTCAGGGTCATACCGGCCTGGGCTACATGCTCAGAGAGCTCCTCTATGTCTCTTTTCATGTAGTCCAGGGAGGTACGCCTCAGGTCATTCACACCAGCATGGACAATGACTGAGTCATATTTGTACTTGCCTTGGAGTGACCTGAGTGCTTGTGTTATGTGGCAGATCCTAGCGCCCAACAGGCAGCTCACCGTGACTTTCTCTTTGTTCAACCTGGTGAGTGGGACGTCAGTGTGCCTGACGATAGAGTCACCTATTACAAGTGTATCAGGTGTGTTGTTTAGCCTTAAGGGCTGTGACTGTTTGGCACACTGGCTTTGTGAGCTATGTGTTGCACGTGTTTTGTTTCGGGGTAGCGGTTGCTTGGGTGTCTGCTTTGGAGGTCTCTGCTGCTTAGGCAGATTTTTATTTAGAGCCTCCGAGTATGCTTTTGTGTGTTTATGTGTTTGGTTTGCTGTTGTGGTAGGTCTATGTGAGACTGAAATTGTAGTGAGTGTGGTTTCCTTTTCCTCCTGACTGGTTACGCCAGTACTGAGTTGAGAGAGCTTAGCCTCCAGTTTGGCTATATGGTTGCATCTCTCATATGTGTTGGAATTTGTTGGGAGGAGGAGAGGGTTGTCTGTGTACATGAGGCAGTTGTAACATTGCCTCAAGATTCCCAGATTCACTAGCTGGACTGGAGAGGAGATTGACAACTGACCTTTGGACATGCTAGAATAGTATTGGGAATTCCTTTATAATTGAAAAAAAAGGGCCAGTGGGGAACAAGGTACTCAAGGGGAGTTTGTGAGGGTCTAGTGCTTTTAATTGTTTAGCGCTGACCTATATAATTGCTTCAGTGAGCAAGTGCCAGGTAACTTAAATGCAATGTGCTACAGGTAACTTAAATGCAAAAACGACAAACAGTAACTTTCCTTCAAGTGAAACAAGGAAATAAGTACAGTAAGCAATGCAGATATCACTAGGGATCCACAGAAGCGCTGAAAAGCCACGTTTTAGGTGGAATTAGCATTTCAGGGAAATAACAAGCAAACAAACAACAAGCATACAAATGAAGCTAGATTCAGCAGGCTTGGATCTAGTCTATGCTACAGCAAACAAGGTGTACCAATTTCAGTAAGAAACAGTTCAAATATGCAGGCACTATAAGCCTTTAACCAGAAATTCCCAGCTCAGAAGGGCAGAGTCCAGCCTCTCCTCCCACAAGAGTGCAGACCACGAACCTTCTTAATGTAAAATAACTGGCCTGAAGCCCAAGTGCTTAAACCAGAACTAATACACTTTTAGAATAACAGACACTGAGCCCTCAATCAGCAGTTCCCAACTTAGAAGGATGTAAGCTACCTGTCCTGCCACCACAGTGCAGGCCACAAACCTTCCTAATGTAAAACAACTGGTCTGAAGCCCAAGTGCTTAATCCAAAAGACTTAGAATGATAGCTACACTTTAATCAAGTCACTACCAAGCAGTAATAAATACAAATGAATACTTTAAAGAATGCCTGGATTAGTGCTCAAGTTATACAAACAAAGCTAGATTCAGCAGGCCTGGATCTAGTCTATGCTACCTTCTTAATGTAAAACAACTGGCCTGAAGCCCAAGTGCTTAAACTAAAAGGCTTAGAATGAGTTACACTAAGCAGTAATAAATACAACTGAGTACTTTTAAGATGACGCAAAAGCAAAATAAAGTATTTAAGATACAGGGTTTGAGCCAGAGCAAATTAACTAACATGCCATCCATCACTAGGCCATTTCACATGTGTGTATATATATATATATATATATATATATATATATATATATATATATATATATATATCTTACTGAAACACTGTTTGTCTATGTGAAGTTAGGAACAGGCAGGAACATCTTAAATTATTGCAGAAAACAGGAAGCAACAGCAAAGTGTATGTGCATTGACACATGAAGAAGCAAGCAAGCAGCAGGTGTATGTGTGTTGTTGCATGCAGGGACACAGTGTGCATTCTTAAAGAAGGACACCCTTAAAAAACACACATTTTTTATTTAAAAAGTAAATGTGGCAGCCACCAAGCCAGTAGGCCCCCTCCCAACCAGTGTGGTGCCCTAGTTAACTGCCTAGGTCTCCTATTACTGGATCTGGCTCAGACTACAAGAGTACAAAACAAAGTAAACAGGAACAAAAATATTTTGAGTAAAATAAGTACTGTATGAAAGCTACTTAGCAAATAATATACACAATGAATACAACTGCAGTTATCCAATAGACTCCTTGTTGATCTTATCACTCCCTTTCCTAATTTTTCCACTATCAGAAATACCTTCAATCCGAAATATTTTGCTACCTTAACACAAAGAATTCCCCCAACCAACCCTTGACACCTTCACTGTTAGGACCCAAGTGGATTTCCTTGATGGAAACATTACCTGAGCATCTTCCCAAGCCCATTTTACATATGAATTGTGTTTGAAAATGACTCACCTACATCCCTCACTAACAACATACAGCCATCCAGATACAAGTGTAAACTGCATCACTCACCAGTCCTCTCCATTTCTTTACTAACCTCTTCATTAAGCCCTCCTTTATCAATATAAATAATGTGTATGATGGGGGTACCCCTGCTTCATATTCTATTCTATTTCCACTCTACCAGACATAGGCTTACCCACCACCCCTATACAGAAGCCATCAGATACAGAACTTTTACCCCTTCCACAAATGTTCTTCTTATGTTATTTTTATCTAATACCACTTCTCACCTTCCACTGCTTCTTAAACTGACCTTGCCACTCTGTAATACTGCTGCTGTACTCCATTTTCAACTAAGACCTTCTCACCTTTACTCCCACATCCCCACCCTGCAATCTCCTACACAGTCCTAAGAATCATCACTGTCATGCTTTAAGCTATCTATTCCAATATCCCTGGGATCTAAACCCTCCATGTGTTCCTCTGTCTATGTGCTGATCCTTCCCCATTTGCAATGACTTACCATCTCTCACTCCTCAAACTAACCTCATAATCCCTGTGGCCAACCATAAGTCATAGCCCATGTCTCTCTCTCTTTTATATACAAGTAACTCTTTAGTGTCAACTCAGTTACATACCCTGCCACATCACTGGTCTGATATTAACTTTCTCATACCGTCCCATACATGGTAATGCCAAACTTCACTCTAACCCTACTGGTGTAATGCAAAAAACATATTTCTATACAAATCATCATTCAAAAATATGCAACACACTCACAAATTCTTAATTTATAAATATGATATAAATATGGTCTGAACTGGACAAATCAAATGTAAGTATCCGTCCATCATATTGCATCTTCCTTTGGCTGCTCTCTGGAATGGCTGCTAACACTTTAACAATAGCTTCCACTTGTCCGCTCCACACACAACAGCCCACATTCTGTCTCTCTCTTAACTTTGCAATGCCTTTCCATTTCATATTAGTGCTGTATTCCCACCTTTCATTCACAACATTAAAACATTTGTGAAACACTTAGACATATTTAAAATGATCAGCTTAGCTAATGCAATAAAAGAGCATTATAAAATGGCACAGATATTTGTATACACTTTCACATTCCTACATCAAGTTCAAAAGACATCAGTGTTCAATAACTGTAAACAACCTTCAGTCACCCTCTGGGGTGGGGTAGACATCCTCAAAAGTTCAGCAGGAGTACCTACATGTCATGTCCACTCACTCACCGGCCATTACTTAAACTAACTGTACACCTTGTGGTAGATTGCCCTCAGTCTGCAGCATTTCCTGCTGCATAGCTGCCTGCACTTCAACCATCTGGTCATACACATTCGAACTGTTATGATCATACTGAAGTCCCCAAAGCAGCCTCCTGCTTCTGAAGTTGTGCACATACAAGCAACAGACAACCACCAACAGAAGAACAAAAAGAAATGGAAGTAGCCATCAGCACAAAGCAAGAAGTCACTTTACCAAATTTTGCATCCTCCTATTTGTTCCCTTCCGAAGCATTGCTCCCTCAACCACTACCTTCATGTGTCAGCACCATGTAGTCTGTCTTATTTCCTCATTATAAACACTTCTGTTAATTACAAGGCTGTCTTTGCTGTGTTCTTCAATCCCTTCTCAATAATAATTTCTCCAATACTCCTTGCCTTTTGTCTCTATAAATGTCCTC
The DNA here is from genome assembly GCF_019279795.1 of Protopterus annectens. Classification (NCBI taxonomy): domain Eukaryota; kingdom Metazoa; phylum Chordata; order Ceratodontiformes; family Protopteridae; genus Protopterus; species Protopterus annectens. Next base: position 1,960,517,686 of record NC_056737.1, read on the forward strand.
AAAATCATTGAGGCCTTCCAATTCAATCCACACATTACTTTACCCTTGATTTCAAAGATGACCTCTCCCAGTTTTATTCAAATGCTCATCACCCTTTCTTTCATGTTTAAGCTTGCCTGATATCAGGTCCAGATGTTTACGCTTTCTTAAAGTCAGGTCCAGATGCAGGGGTTCTCCCTTCTGCTCATTTGCTTGTTCCACCTGCCTTTTTGTTACCATTAGTACCCAAAGATCCCTTTGATGCAAACTGCTCTTATTCATTGTTGCCCCTTTTGGTAACCTCCTGCTGCAGGACAAATCCATTTGCCCAGTCACTGCAAGCTTTGCTATACCTCTACTGGTGACCTATTTAATACTCTTTTTTCCTGCTTGTACACTGCCAAAGTTGCAAGATAAATGAATTTAGCTATGACTCCCTCTTACAGCTACCTCTACTAACTATCATTGAACATGAGTCCTCCAAACATCAGACACTACCACCTACAAGCGTCCAATTCAGTGTACATAGTTATGTTGTGCGGCTCAGTAATTTTATTAGCTGATGTCTTAGTCACTGCTGCTTTCTACCCCTTGCTCCCTTTCACTGCTTGAAGCAACTGTTATGTTTCTCTACCCTACTATCCCTAAGGCAAGTCAGCTTTGTTACACAAAATATTTGAGTGATCTCATTTCAAGACTGTCTTGTTTATCTTACAGGACTGATAATAGATGCTGCATATCTCCAAACTGTCCAACTTGATACTGACTAGACCTTTCTTTCCATTCTCCCTCCAATTGAACAACTTTACAGGTCTTTTTCTACCTCTTTTAGTTTTATCTTGATGCTGATTGGGACATCCTGCATGGCACCAATATTTCTCTGTCCCTGAAATCAACATTTCTATGAATTGATGTGAGTTGTGCTAGTTTCCAGCATCAATTACACCTCCTGCTATCACTTAATTCTCCTGCTGACCAGTTGCAGATAGAAAAATCACCTTTAAAATGTTATGGTTAATCCTTTACCACAACCTGCTGAGCTTTATTCTTGCAGGATTCAAAGAATAGGATTCATAGAAATTTCAAGACAACCAAGTCTCATGATCAGTGATGCCTTGCCATTACACACCCATAAACTGTACCCCTTTATGTAGGATGGCTAGACCGTTCAAGAAAAAAGTCAGTTTATCAGTGCCCATCCAAGCATCTAGCTTCTTTTTGAAGGATGATAGTGTATCATAAAGCTTAATCTGCAGGAACAGTCTATTCCGAAGGTGGGGAGGTACTGAGTGATGATAGTGCATCACAAAGCTTACTCTGCAGGGGCACTCTGTTCCAGAGGTGGGGAGGCACTGATGTATGATAGTGTATCACCCTGCTTAATCTGCAGGAGCAGTCTGTTCCAGAGGTGAGGAGACACTGATGTATGATAGTGTATCACCATGCTTAATCTGCAGGAGCACTCTGTTCCAGAGGTGGAAAGGTACTGAGGGATGATAGTGTATCACACTGCTTAATCTACAGGAGCAGTCTGTTCCAGAGTTGGGGAGGCACTGAATGATGACAGTGTATCACACTGCTTAATCTGCAGGAGCACTCTGTTCCAGAGGTAGAGAGATACTGAGCGATTAATCTATCTCTCCTTCATCACGACACCACCATCTTACTTGGCCCCAATAGTACCTCCCAATACTTCTTCCATACATTCCTACTTTCACAGTGACAGCAGTATCTATCCAATACTTCTGCAACATTTCAAATACATCCTAAATGACAACAGCCCCCACCCAATGTTTCTGCAATACTTCACATATGTCCTCAGTGACAGCAACTCCCGGCTAATAATTCCACAATACTTCATAGACTTTGTTATTGACAGCAGCATTCACTTGATACTTCTGCAATGCTTCATAGACTTCCTCATTAACAGCAGCAATCACCTGATACTTCTGCAATACTTCAAATACTTTCTCATTGGCTGTTTACAATCACATGCAAGAAATATTGACATGGGAATTAATCATTTGAGTTGATGATGAATCACTGACCTTGCCATGGATTTTCTCCAGCATTTGCAAGTCATTGCATTTGTTTATGAGATTTCCTCTCGCCCATATTAGAAGCCATTAATTACATCTATTTCATATCTGGCATGGTGATGAAATCAGAACAATAATATCTCTTCAATTTGTCACACCTCAAATTATAACTTCAGGTACTGAACCAGTTTAATTTATAAATCTGCATCATAACTAAGCATCCATTGACTAGATACCTTTACTGCTCTATTTTATTTCTTAGAGCAGTGCAGATGAGTATGATCAGCTTGAACTGGTTTATTATGATGTTACCATGAGTTCTGTTGGTCTCCTTGACCCACTGAAAGTGCATATATTGCTTGTCTGAGCTCATGAAAGATGCTAATATCAAAATGTTGGAGTGATTAGTACATGCTGTTGGAAGCTAGAATAGGAAGTTGGGACAGACCTGCCTTTTTTAGGATAACCTTATCTTAGCTTATCACTATGCAATCTACCATTCAATGATCCCAAAGAAGAAAGTCTTGTTTATCTTAAGTACCATCTGACCCATCAAACTGGGCAGCACAGCTTGCCCAAGCCAACAGCAACCTGCGCAATCCAGAGGGATCTTACGTCCTCAGATTGTGTAAGTGCTGCTCAGCCTTGATTAAGTGCAGTGCTCTTTGATAAACTTTCAATATCTAGGCTACACAGATTACGACTCTGTATATCCATACAGCAAAGTAACCCCCACCCCCCGTTCTAACTGCAATATGAATATGCAAGGCACATTTCTTCCTTCTTTCTTTCTTTCTTTCTTTCTTTCTTTCTTTTTCTTTCTTCATTCTTTCTTCCTTCTTTCTTTCTTTCTTTCCTCCTTATTTCTCTTTCTTTCTTTCTTCCTTCTTTCTTTTTCTCTTTCTTTATTTTTTCCTTCGTTATTTCTTTCGTTCTTCCTTCTTTCTTTCTTCCTTCCTTTCTTTCTCCTTTCTTTCTTCCTTCTTTCTTTCTCTTTCTTTCTTTCTTTCTTTCTTCTTTCTTTCTATCTGGGGTATAGTACTGATACAAATGGACCTTTCTCTATTCACCCTGCTGTTACAGACAAGACACAACCACACAAGATCTGTGTAGTAGCAGAATATTTACATACCTGGTAGAGGCAGGTATATACAAACATTTTTTTTAACGAGGAAGCAAGTGGTCTGAACTATTGATAAGGATATACATTAGCAGTAAAATATGACACTGCTCAGTGTGCTTTCATTTCACCATGGTGAGCACTCGTGCTGCTGACAAGTGCATGGTATACATGTCACATCAGTGTGCAGTCAGGTCTCACTGCTCAGCGTGCTATTCATTTCACTCTAATGTGCATTTACATGCAAGTGCTCAATGCAATATTAATTTTACTCTAGTGTGCATTCACACTCTACTGCTGAGTATGTTATTTATTTCACCCTAGTGTGCATTCACATGCTGCTGCTCAGTGTGATATGCATTTCACCCTAGTGTTCATTCACATGCTGCTGCTCAGTGTGCTTTTCATTTAATTCTAGTGTGCATTCACATGCTGCTGCTCAGTGTGCTATGCATTTCACCCTAGTGTGCATTCACATGCTGCTGCTCAGTGTGCTATGCATTTCACCCTAGTGTGCATTCACATGCTGCTGCTCAGTGTGCTATGCATTTCACCCTAGTGTGCATTCACATGCTGCTGCTCAGTGTGATATGCATTTCACCCTAGTGTGCATTCACATGCTGCTGTTCAGTGTGCTATGCATTTCACCCTAGTGTGCATTCACATGCTGCTGCTCTGTGTGCTATTCATTTCATCCTAGTGTGCATTCACATGCTGCTGCTCAGTGTGCTATTCATTTCACCCTAGTGGGCATTCACATGCTGCTGCTCAGTGTGCTATGCATTTCACCCTAGTGTGCATTCACATGCTGCTGCTCAGTGTGCTATGTATTTCACCCTAGTGTGCATTCACATGCTGCTGCTCAGTGTGCTATTCATTTCACCCTAGTGTGCATTCACATGCTGCTGCTCAGTGTGCTATTCATTTCATTGCTCATTGTGCTAGACATGTATATGCCACTGCTCATTGTGCTATTTTTTTTACTCTACGGTGCCAGTACTCAGTACACTATTCATTTCACTTTAGTGCACTTTCACATGTCAGTGCTCATTGAGGTATTCCTTTCACTTTTGTGTGCATTCCTGTAGCACTGCTGACTGTGCTACTCATTTCACTGTTGTATGCAGCACTGTTTACTGCATGCTATTCATTTCATCCTAGCATGCCCTGAGAGGCTTGGGTACCTGCCATACATTATCTTGTGTACAGTACAGTCACAGAGCAGACGTCACAACTAGTGGTCCTCATGCCTTACAATCTTTCTCCCCACTTCAAACAATTTTTAAAACCATGACTATTACTTTGACGTATGCTTTCTGAAATGTGTTTACACAATGTAATTCCATTAGATTATTTAGTATGATGTTTTCTGGCAACTAGTAAGGAACATAGGCTTATCATAATTAACCCATCTGCAGAAACTGTGTCCTTCTAACAGCTAGTTATCATGATTACCTTGTCAGAGAACATATCCAACATCTGTCAGATTCACTATCTCAGTTCTTGGCCAGCCCCCTATATTATCAACACTAAAACAAAACACTTCCCAGGTAATTACCTCACTGTTAAGATTTAATAAGCATGGTAATATGTCTTATGTAAATCCCACATTAACTATTCTAAAAGGCATAGGATAGGAAGGCAAGAAGTGCAAATCCACTTACAGATGACCAATATTCTTTATCACATGTGACATCTAGCCTCCTAAGGTGGTAGAATCTTCTTATATCCCTAACATATTCAGATAGCTGTCAGACAAACATTACTAGGACACTTAACACATATGAGATGCTTCATGTTCAGTACACTTCTCCAGACTTCAGCATGCTCTTCCCAGTGCTCTCCATGAACAACAAACTAAAACATTTTTAAACAAGGATAACGTAAAATCGTTGCAAATGGAACTGTGGGATTGCCTAACAGCTACTGAAAATAATTAATACCCGAACAGCATCCTTAGCAGCACTTTGACTTGTGCCACTTCACCTAACATCTGCAGCCTGCTCTCCTTTACCTCTTAATTTCATTCCTCTTATCTTAGTTTTTTTTTTCTTTTCCTGCTTATCCTGTTTACACAGCCTGTGATTTCTTTCTAGTGTATTTGTTTTTCACATACTTTATTACTTGGTACTATTCTTACCTCTGTTGCTTCACAAAAATGCATGTTATGCTCATTTCATGTTTATTGGATGGCTGTTCTGCAAAGTCTAATAACATCTTTATTATACAAGTAATGCTCCATGAAACTTAGCAACCTGAGGTATCAATGGAAGACACATTTAGTATGAAGTGATTAACTGATAAAGAGAGGCGGTATGTGTATTTTTTCACTAATCATCCTATGCACTAAGGGCTAAGTTAGGTATCAAGTTAATTAAGCCCTGCCTTCTTCTTGGCTATCTGTGAGAAATCATTCTTTACGTTCACACATGTCTCTTAGAATAGGCTTCCTTTGCAGATTACTTCCTTAAAAGATCTTGTGTAATTCATAAAACAAGTAAAGAAGTGCTTTAAAATGAATATGTGCTCTTGCTTTAAAGTTAATGGTTAGCCGTAAAGATCTCAAAGGTATTCTTGCCTACTTACTGAGAAGGGTTTAATATCATTCCTTACATGTATGTAAATTAATCCTTGTCTACTTGAGAACTACATTCGTGGTCACTTAAAGTGAATATGTTTTGACATTTTGTCCTGTTTAAATTCTATGCCGATATTTGTCTCCTATAAGTTTTGTAAAGACATATGGCCCAGGATGAGGCTGGAAAGGGTCATGTACCACTGCTCTAACCTGGTTTGAAAACTTTAAATAAATAAACAACATAAAATATTAGAGCAGAAGGAGCACTACCCATAATGGGCACGTGGAGAAGAAGGGGGTGCAGTTCATCTAATTAGTGATGGGGGAGACTGAATATTATGTGTGCTGTGTGCTGACAGAGAACTCAGGTTCCTGTATACTGCATCAGGGAAGGTGCTGAGAAATGAGTAATCAGGGAAGATATTGCTTGCATGGAGAGCGGGGTATTGTATTTTATGCACTGTATGCTAACATGTCCCAAAATACTTTCCAGTGGTTCAGAAAAACAAATTGTATAATGCTGTCCTCCATTATGCCACCAGAGAAAAGATTTAAATGAGTAAAGCAGAGGGCTATAAAAATAATAGATTCTTGCATAGACTTTCATATCACAGAGAAATGACCAGCCAATCAACCTGGTTCTGCCTCCCAAACAAAATATAATTTTATGTTCAACTCCTGAAAGACTTGCTTGGCTACAAACATCTGCATTACAAGCTGAAGCTAAGTGAAACTTGCAGTAGTGAATTTTAGTTTTCTGTTAAGTACAAACTTGCAGTTTTAAATGTACTGTATTTTCATTTTTTTCTGTTTCCTAATTGTGTGTTTCTGAACAGTGTGCTGTGTGTCTCTCTGCAGTTAGTTCCCCACCCTCCCTTCCTGTTCCTGTGTTGGTATTAGTGTTGGTGGCTCTGGAATTGCCCACCCCCACTGTAAGTCTGTATTAGAACACTCCTCCTGGGTCCATCTCATTTGCTCACTTAACAGAGTACAGTTAGATCATATTCAGAGTCTAGTGTTCACTCTTCTTAATACAGAGAGAAGATTTGAGAAGGCCAGCCCACTTAGGGTCTTCCTTCCTCTCTTCTTGAACTTAAAATTTTTTTTTTGCACTTTATTCATTTGCTTTTACTGCATTTGTGTTTCCTCCTACTTTATTTTGCTTTTCTTAAAAGTACTCAATTTTATTTATTCTGCTGCATTTATTACTGCTTGGTCGTAGCCTGATTAAATTGTAACTGCTATTCTAAGTCATTTGGTTTAAGCACTTGGGCTTCATACAGGCTGTTTTACATTAAGAAGGTTTGTGGTCTGCACTGTTGTGGTAGGACAGGTAGCTTACATCCTTCTAAGCTTGGAATTGCTGATTGAAGGCCCAGTGTCTGCTATTCTAAAAGTGCATTAGTTCTGGCTTAAGCACTTGGGCTTCAGGCCAGTTATTCTACATTAAGAAGGTTTGTGGTCTGCACTCTTGCGGGAGGAGAGGCTAGATTCTGCCCTTCTGAGCTGGGAATTTCTGGTCACAGGCTTATTGTGACTGCTTATTTGAACTGTTTCTTTCTGAAATTGGTGCGCCTTGTTGCTGTAGCATAGACCAGATTCAGGCCTGCTGAATCTAGCTTTATTTGTATAACTTGTGCAATGATCCAGGCCATCTTTTTTTGGAGAAGGTTCCCCTGCACCCTAGTAAGCAGGGGTGTGCAGTTAGAACTTGTCTGAGTGAAGACTGCTGGAACAGGGCTCAGTTTTGAGCTTTTTTCTGGTTAATTGGGTAACTTGGTTAAGTCAGTCTGTTCATTTTCTGTTGTTTTATATATATATATATATATATATATATATATATATATATATATATATATATATATATATATATAAATTGTACTTTATTCATCTGCTTTTACTGTATTTGTGTTTCTTCCTACTTTATTACTAGGGGCATTGACTACAACTCTGATCTGCGATATATAACAATAAGTATCCTTTTCTGTGCTTTTAAACTGTTTTTTTGAGTGTATCTGCTTTATTTTCTGAAAAAAAAACATATATATACTTGTTTCCCGCCTTTCTAAGCTAGTATAGTCCAGTTTTCAGGTTAGTGCTGAATTCAGGGCTGTGTTACAAATCTCTGTGTTTGACCATACCTTACTTGGATAGAAGGAAGTTTCTCTGTTCACCTGTGAGAGAGGGGAGCTTTGAGCAGCCTATGTATCCCTGGAGGAGTGGATTCAGCCCAGAAAATAGTAGTTTGTTGGCCAGTTTGGGCTAATTTCTATCTCTTTCATTTCCCTGCTATAAATACTGTATTTGCCCAGTTTTGCACACCGGGCAGTGATGGTTAGCTAGGGTAAAACTATTCCCAGCTCCACAAAGTCTCCTCTTCAATTTTTCCCTTGGAACTAGACAAACTTTCAACTTAAGCACTCAAGCCATTCATTTCTCAGCCCGGCACTTGCTCAAAACTTATAGCAAGCACTTATAAACCCTAGCACTACAGCAGGACAAGGCTCTCTATTCAACCTTACCAGCCATCCAGTAAAACAATTCACTGTACCTATCCATGCATGTCCAAAGGGCAGTTTCAGGTGTACTCTCCAGTCTAACTGGTGAATCTGGGCATTTTGAGGCAATGCTGCAACTGCCTCATGTACACAGATAACCCCCTCCTCCTACCACCAAACACTAATACATGCAAGAGATGCAATTATACAGCCAAACTAGAGGCTAAGCTCTATCAACCCAAGACTGGATCAGACAGTCAAGAGCAGAAGGGAAATACTTGCATCACACCACCAGTCTTACATAGACCCATTAAACCAGCACCGGATAAAAACACACATAAATACATGAAAACATACTCGGAGGCTCTAAATAAAAATCTGCAAAACTAACAGAGACGTCCAAAGCAAACATCCAAGCAACCTCCACCCCCCAGCACAAACCATGACACCCATACTTCACAAAACCAGTGTGCCATGCAATCACAGCCCTTAAGGCAAAATAACATACCCAACATACTAGTAATAGGTGACTCTATAGTCAGGCACACTGACGTCCCACTCACTAGGCTGAATAAGGAGAAGGTTACTGTTAGCTGCCTGTCAGGTGCCAGGATCCGCCACATAACACAAGCACTCAGGTCACGCCAGAACAAGTACAAATATGACTCTGTCGTTGTCCATGTTGGTGTGAATGACCTGAGCCGTAGCTCCCTGGACTACATGAAGAGAGACATGGAAGATTTCTCTGATCATGTAGCCCAGGCCAGTATGACCCTGACCCTGAGTAGCATCCTGCCCTCACCAAGAATGATACCACGGTATGAAGAAAAAATTCTCGATTTCAACAATTGGCAAAGTTTCTGGTATCATTCAAATGGGATCCAGTGTCTGTCCACCTGGGATGACATGCTCGACAAGCCACGCTGTTTCGCTAGAGATGGCTTGCACTTGTCACCCTTAGGCTTTTGAATACTGGCCAAGGCTCTTGCCACCCCCATAGTGCCTTTTTTAGGCAAGGCTCAAAAGACAAACCCACCGCCGTAAATAGCACAAGTAATAAAAAACTGAGAGTAATGCTATTCAATGCCAGAAGTCTAAACCTCAAAATGCATGCACTTGAGGCACTCCTCAGTATGGAGAAAATCGATATATGTGCAGTAACAGAAACCTGGTTTAAGGCTCCATTGAGCAACCCAGCATTACCAGGCTACAACTTATACCATACATTTCGGTCACAGAACCCAAACTGAAATACAAAAGGTGGGGGCATATCCATATTCATCAAGGATACCCACACCTCCAGGTTAGCGGCACAGCACGATGCTTCAGAGATCATCCACGTGCAACTAACAATGGGCAAAACTGCAATTCAAATTATAGCTTGCTACAGATCATCCACCATGTCCCAGGACCCCCATTCCACATTTCTGGAAACACTAGGAAACATAAAGGTCCTGCCAAACACCCTAATATTGGGTGATTTCAATTACCCAAACATTAACTGGGAGAACTACTCAAGTACTAACTTCCTTGCTCAACTTTTCCTAGAATTTATAGACTCAAACACCCTGGTTCAACTGGTCAACACTCCCACCAGAGGTAACAACATATTGGACCTGGTCATCACCAACATGGGCGACCGGTGTTCCACACCAGAGGTCAACCCCTCACTGGTTAGGTCTGACCATAAACAAATCCCTTTGGATATTCATATTCCACCCCCACCCCCGGACAAGAAAACCACCGTGAAAACCTTTTCAAAAGCAAATTTCACATTACTTAAGACTGAGGTGGAAAGTTTCAAAGCCCCCATGCTGAAGGATAACACTGTCCAAGCTGCAAAATCCTTTATGATTGCATTCTACGGACCTACAAGAATGCATGGATTGTTCCATCCCAAGCAAAACCAAAACTCACTCCTCCAAGAAAAGGAAACCAGTCTGGTGAACTCCTGCCATAAACAAGCTGTACAATAAAAGGAGGAAACTAGTACAGAAAAGAGTAAAATCCCAAGAAGGGAAGACATCCCTGATCAGTATCAGCAAGAAACTACGATCCCTCATAAAATCATCCAAGGCGAGCTTTGAAAGAAAAATTGCCAAGGACTCCAAAGATAACCACAAGGCATTATTTAGCTATGTCAAGAATCTAAGTGGCAATGCTCAGATCTGCTCGGAGTTAGTGCAGAATGGCACAAAATACACTGAACTGACCAATATCGCCAACATCCTGGCAGACAGGTTCAGCGCAAACTTCACCCCCCTCTCACCCCCAAAAGGGCCCATAACCATACCAGAAGAATGTAGAGTCCCTGAAATCACAGACACTCAGGTTAAAACAGCCCTCTCCAAAGCCAAAAACACAGCATCAGTGGGACAGGATGGTGTCCCAGACTGCATCCTACACAAGCTCAAAGACGGACTAACCCCTCACTTAAACACACTGTTCAAACTCAGCCTCTCCACAGGCTACATACCCATAAAGTGGTGCACAGCAATGGTTATTCCACTCCACAAAGGTGGAGCCACAACAGACCCCGGGAATTATCGCCCTATAAGCCTGACTAGCCTGGTCTGCAAGGCTATGGAGCGCATCATCATGGAACTCATTAACAGAGACATTGGGAACCTCCAAACACTGGAGCCTACCCAGTTTGGATTTGTTAAGGGCAAATCATGCCTCCTAAACCTGGTGGACTTCTTTGAGACAGTTACCAAGGCTATAGACGAGGGAAAGGTGGTACACACAGCCTATCTAGACCTCGCTAAGGCCTTCGACACCATTCCCCATTCTGGTATTATAGACAAGCTCACCAGCCTGAACATAAACCCCTACATCACAAGATGGGTTGCCAACTGGCTCATGGACAGAACCCACATGGTGAGAGTTGTGGGAGCTAGGTCAGACTCTAAACCAGTTACAAGTGGCGTTCCCCAGGGCTCAGTCCCATGACCCCTCCTGTTCAGCATATACTTCTCAGAGGTACAGACAAGCACAGGAGGACATTGGCTGACCAAGTTCGCAGACGACTGCAAACTAGGGGCTATAATTGACTCTCTGGCTGAAACAGACATCCTCCAAAAGGGTCTCACTGAGACGGATGCCTGGTGTCAAATTCATGGCCTCAAGCTAAATGACAAAAAGTGCATAGTCATCCCCTTTGGAAAAAACAAAGTACCCACAAACTACCACATAGGTGGTAGTCCCCTAAATATGGAAGACATAATAGGGGATCTGGGGATCCAAGTAGATAGTAATCTCACCTTTGATAATCACATTGCCAAAGTGGTTAGAAAATCCTTCTATGTGGCCCACCTAATCACAAAAGGGTTTGCATCCAGATCAAAAGAGGTCATTGTGCCCCTCTACTCATCACTCATGAGACCCATCATAGAGTACAACTCCCCATTTGGTATGTACTTTACAAGACACCTGCAACAGCTGGAAAGACCACAGAAGTACCTCACCAAGAGGATCACTGACCTCAAACAGATGCCCTATGCAGCTCGACTGAAGAAACTCCAGTTGTACTCGGTTGCATACCGCCTACTCAGAGGTGATCTCTGCGTGACATACAAGGCCATGTCCAACCCAGAATTGATGGACATGCTCCACCTAAAGAAAACCTTATCCCCTCGAGCCACACGCTCTAGGGATCTAAGCCTCACCACAACAATAAATAGGATGGGCTGGTGGGATAGATTCCTGTCCCAGAGACTTCCCATGCTTGATCCCAATCTACATTAATCAGAGCTCCTCGCTAACACTCTTCAAAAGAAACCTTGACGAGTGGATGGGAAACAGAAAGTTTACCCCGGGGATCACTTCAGTGGCTCTGCTGGACAGAGGCACAGGGAACTAATCTAAGGGGGCGGCGAAAGCAAACACATTCTGGCTAGGTTTATAAATGCCTTCAAGCAGATAGCCTAATACCAATCTATGAACCTATGAACAAATCATTTTACCAGATTGCGCCAAAGCCAAGTTGTACAGCTTACAATACAGTAACTGGTTTTCCAATGAGTCAGACAACTTTGCAATGTCTAGAATGATGGCATAAGGCATATATGTAGAATTCATAGTATGTTAGATAATTATTGACATTCATGACAAGGCAAACAGAGTAGTGTGTGTGTGTGTGTGTGTGTGTGTGTGTGTGTGTGTGTGTGTGTGTGTGTGTGTGTGTGTGTGTGTGTGTGTGTGTGTGTGTGTGTGTGTGTGTGTGTGTGTGTGTGTGTGTGTGTGTGTGTGTGTGTGTGTGTGTCTGTGTGTAAGGGTGTGTCTATATATTAAATGTAGATATGCAGATGGAAACACCCCACAAGTTCAACACACATGGTCAACATCTGTTTAAGCAGTGGCATACAGTTTACCAAAGAGCAGCTTACTTGAAGAGCTGCCAAACTTAAAGAAGTCGGATAAGTTTGCAGGCGTGCACACTGGTGGTTGCCCAAACTGTTTGCTATGCTTTATCCTGTGGTAGACTTTATTTATTATGTATAGGGATGTGTTTGTTTGATTGTATAAGACTTTATTAAGTCCCTAAGGCATCACATGAATGTGTTTTACAATCTGTGTCAGGAAACATGCCAGGATTATTATGGTGATGTGTTCCATGCCCATTTTAGAGCACACAGCTTGAGAGATTGCCTATAAATATTCACTGCTGTATTGCATGTGATTATTCATAACGCGCATGAACCTCTCCATTCAACCTCTCTGTGATCTCTGACTTGGTGTAATCCCACTAAGGAGGTACTCCCACAAGTAACTGGTCATCTTTTGTTTTGCTTGGATGACCCTGAGCAACTCAGAAGCAGCACTGCCAGGTCTCACTTGAATTTTTTTGTTCTGGACATCTTCCTCAAGCAGCCATCATAGATATACAAGATTTCAGGTGGAGTGATTGATCTGAATAACTTGTTTTTTAGAGAAGGACATGCAGTGCCTCTTGGGGCACTGACAGAGCCATAGTTAGGATAAAGCAAAGAGGGTAACTGCCAAGGCACAAGCTGCCAGAGGTTGCAATCATCAATGCTGAAGTGTAGTATCAGCATTTAATTTACTAATGCAGTTCACCACAGATGCAGTGCCATTATTCATTTATTTAAGCCATTTAAAGACTTGAGTGGCTGTGTAGATGTTTAAATGGCAGTTTGAATGCTGACAATTTTAAAGATCAGAAGACACATTGGAAGAGCTTGTCTCTGCTCTTAAACTTTGAAGAGGAGATTTTTTTTCTCCTCAAATTTAGCTTGAGATGGCTCCAGTCTGAGGATCTGCCTAGGGGCAACAAAATTAACTTAACTACTGCTCTGGGCAGTATTATAAACATTTGCCTGCCAACCACTGGAGACCATGGGTTGATTGACTAGTAAGCTACCAACATGTCAACAGAAGGCTAGAAGACAAGGGCAGCCAAATGTTTTCCAAGTAACTAAAGAGGCGATGACCATCATTACACTAACACATGACTTCATATAACCTAATCATAATGAAAAAGGCTTCCTTTGGCCTCCATCCTGGGAAAATGATGTCTTACTTCTTTGATAGTCACACTTTTAAAGTTAAGGTTTCAGTTTTATGGTCATTGTGTTAGCTAAAGTGGAGAGGCTGCTGGGAATGCAAACATGCTGTCTCTATCTTGTGCACTATCAGAAGATAAGCAAGGAACAGGGTGTGGCTGTTAGATGTTGTGGACACTTTGCCATAGGTGATATAGACTTGTTTTTTATGCATATATCCATGCAGAAGAAGCTACCCATGAGCCAGTACTTTGACCACATCAAATGGGTGATGTTATGGACAGTATCTTGCTAAGATTATCATGTTCTGCACAGGAGTTCCTGAGTATTAATCTGCTATATTTAAGAGGACAGTCTTTCACTTTGCTGTCAGTGATCCTTTATCTGTGCTTGATGGCTCTGTTCTTTCATCCCAGTGATTGTTTTAAGGAATGCATTGTATGACCTCTGTCGTGGGCTTGGACATCTGCTTCTGGATGACTGTTTCTGGGCTACCTCATGCGGTGCTAGCCTGCAGTTTCATTTCATGCAATAGCTGAGCTGCCTAAATTGCTGACAATGGGCAGGTTGTGCTAATCTGTTGATCAGCACCTCGTGTCCTTTGCAGGTTAGGTCACCACTTCAGTTTGCATTACTTGGTGTGCTTGAACACACAGTACCAACAGTTGTTACTGAATCAAACTGTGTACTGTAGAAACGACAGCTCATGGCCTTAACCCTCTGTGCTAACTCCCTCCTAAACTGAAGATGTTTATTTAAAATTCTTATAACTTTGATTCTCATTTCAAGCCTTGAGTCAGGAAATATGAAAGAAAATATGATCTTTTGTTTGGGGATCAAGCCAAAACTTCCAGTGTTTCATGCTGATGTCACTGCATTTGGTTTTACAAGAGCCTGATGACAATGTAAGTGTTGTTTTCCCTTACTTAAAAGCCCTTTCAAATAGGAAACTCTAGCATGCTAATTAACATCAAATTATACATGCACATGCATGCGCATACGTACACACACACACACACACACACACACACACACACACACACACACACACACACACACACACACACACACACACACACACACACACACACACACAAGCAATTCTGTTTATACATTGCTTTTGAATCATGGAAACAAAAAAGGAAAATTATATTTGCTCTTCCCTGTACTCAGACCCAAATCCTCCAGCATACTATGGGAGTGCCTCTGCCTCTGTAGATAAGAGTCTTTGGGTGTTGAGTTTTTCCCTTAATAGGTTTTCCCCCTTTCATCTAGGAAACCCCTAGCATAGTCATTAAGGTGAAATTACACACAAACACACACACACACACACACACACACACACACACACACACACACGAGGGAAGATGAGATGAACTGTTTAAAGAGAATGTATTTTGCCTTGATAGCTTGAGCAGGTGGTTTAGGACTAGGATACTTGGCAGCAGGTAGACACTTTCTACCATAAGTTGACCTCTTAAGCCTATGCCTACTGCATTACCGTACCTATTCTAAGAGGATGTCGATTTTTTTTTTATAAAACCATAAATATTCACTCTGCCGTTTCTAGTCTGCTGTTCTTCACCACTGCAGACGTCCAAGTGGGTCTTTGTTGTCCCTAACATATCCATGATAATAATTATGCTTTAATGCTCCTTTTCCTCTCTTATTGGACCAATGGATAACAATGGTAAGTTACCCAGAGGCATTGTAAGGCTATATGATAGAGTTAGAATTCAGAGTGAAAGGGAGTTTCGATAACCTGAACCAAACTTTTACTGAGGCACAAAATCAGAAAATATCCTTCTCACCCCTGTGAGTAAGGTGGAGATAATATTAGTTAATTTTGTGTAATGTAAAACAGCCAATAGAATAAATAATGCTGATGTCATTCAAGTAAAATAATTTTATTTGTAAATAATAATAGTAAATATGAGTCAGACACTGTTACGATTTAATACGGTTTGCATTATGAACACTGCATTTAGTAGTAATTATTCAGTCTTTGATCTTGTACTGTCCTCATGCTACAATCCACAAGGGGAAACAGACTAACTCTGCAGAAGTCTAATAAGCAGCATTTCAATGAGCCCACCATAACATTAAAGCATACCAATTGCATATTGTGAGCATTCCAAAAAGAAATATTCCTGTTAAAGTAAATGTACAAGTCGATGTAGCTAATCGATTGCTGCATATCATAGAGTGGAGAACATTTTTAGTCATTCAGAACTCTGCTTTTCCTACTTGTAATATGCTATAGATGGAAAAGGCATATCATTTTATTCTCTGACAGCTGGCATGTTGCCAGCATGATTATATATGTAAGGATGATTCACACAGAATGAATTATTCTCAAGACTGTATCTGAGAGAAAAAGTCATTCATATAATGATCACAAAAGCCACATAAAGCTAGACATTTTTTTAGCATGTTGTAGCCTTTTCTATGATCTTGTGATGTATATAGAGTGTTTTTATTTCATAAAATTGAACTTTATGTCTTTTGCTTGTTTGATTTTTTTTTATTGGAATGGTAATATCAATAAGTCATTCCTCTCATTTTTTCAGACGGAAACTGGGATAGAATTTACTGAAGAGGAGTTTGACTCTCGCATTAGGGAGGTCGTATATTCATCTATACGCAGAGGCCTTGTACGGGAAGTGAGGGGGTAGGAAAATGCAGGATGTCATTTGGTAGTTATGTGAGCATCAGAGAACTGGAATTTAAAAGTTAACACCACCAAGGGTGAAGTTAGGCATACTGTTTATTCTCAGCTGGGAATGTTATAGAAGTATTACAGCTTGGACAGAAGTCTTTAACTGAATAAAGTAATGCCTCCTGCTCAGATATAAATGATAAATACCTGAAAATAAATTATTTTTATTTATGTGGGGTGCCTCAGCAGAAATTGGTGCATACATTTTTTTTCAGAATGCCTTTGCATTAAATTTTACAAAAGTACAAAATAAAATATATTGAGACAGATCAACTGATGTAAGAATTTTCAGATGCCAATCTGTCAACAAAGCTGCCCATAATATGTAAGCTACATTTCCACTGAAATGTAATGACCACTGTATTTCACTTTTGTAAAATGTTTTGGCCACCATGGTGAATCATGGTGAACTTTGCCTTTTTCTGCACTGTAGTATAATCTCCGAGTAAGTATATCTTCTTAGGGGCATGTGGGGGAGGCAAATTCCTGAACTTCTGTGGGTTTGGTTTGCTTAAGTTTGTAATTTTATTGTTGGTGGCCAAGTGAGATATATGAAGATTCCCAGGGAGGGGAAAGGTCAGAGGTGGGCCACACATAAGGACAGAGCCATACCAAACCAAAAAAATATATATATATATAGACATATATTGATAGACATATGCATGTACATATATAGACATCTACACACATTTATCTACATAGGTTCATAGGTTAGTACTAGGCTAACTTCCCTTGCAGGCCATTTTAAGCCTAGCCAATTACCCCATGACAGAATCAAATCCTGCACCTTGTGTTTCAAAGGTAAGCACCTTAACCATTACGCCAACCTCCCACCCTGATGATGAATGTATATGTAGTGGTGTTAAGTAAATACATGTGTCAAAGCTTGTGCCACAAACAAAATTATTATTCTAAAAAGCTTTTGCCTGTCTCTGTTTATAAAGTGAGGGGCTTCCTCAGATTTCACTATGCTCGCTAGTTCATACTATTGATCAGACATATCATAATATCAACAATTCAACTCGACGTTAAATTAATCCTCAGATAAAAAATATATGTTTTTCGACATTAAATTAATCCTCAGATAAAAAGGTATATGTTTGTTTGCCTCCTTTAATACATTCTGGACATCAACAGAAAAAAAAAAGGTGCCTAACAGAGGTTAAAACTCTGTCATCCAAACAGTCAATTGCAGTGCCTTCAGACTGAGGTGTATCAAACAACCCCTATCTTGTGAGCAAATGCAATCTGTAATGAATCATTCTTTTGGCCAGTTTTAAAAGAAGGGAGAACCACAGCTGCCTTGACCAAAAGTAAGTCATCACCATTATCTTTGGAGAGTACCTCAATATCTTCAGAAGGACCCTGTGCATCAGTGGAAAGGGTAGAGAGGCAAGCAGAAACATTCCCATCCATGGAAATGAAAAAGTATCTGTTTTTTGGGCTTGTTTACAAGGAATCCTGAAGCAGAATTTCTTTAACTGTCCATTTTAAAAGGAGGCAAACAAATCTATTTCAGGAGTTCCCCATCACTAAGTCATTTCCTGTAAGACCCCCAGGTCTAGTTTCCATTTTGGTGGGTCTTTCCTGGTTTTGCTCAGCTGGATTATAACAATGAAGAGTCAAACGTAGCTGAGTTGCTACTTCTCAGGCAATCATGGCAAGTCTGCAAAGGTGGATACAATCTAGTACCACCATGTTTATATACCACATCACTGTGGCATTATCTGTGATAATTTAAAGAGGTCCTCGAAACAAGATACAATTTGAGGCTTTTAAAGTACTGACTGGTGCCATCATCTCTTTGATTATTTATATGCTTTTGTCTGTCCTGGGAGTTACACAAACCTTGCACTTTTCCCCTTTCAAAACACCTCCTCAAAGAATACCTGAAGCTTTTGTTGTGACAGACTGAAGGGGGGGTGGGCTGAATGGAGTAGGCAGACCTGGGTTTAGAGATTACTTGTCCACCCACCACCATAACTCCCTCCGAACAGATCCCAGAACTGAAATCTGAATAGATAAAGGGTGTTGATTCCAAGTCCAGATAGATGTGAGGTATCATTGAATTTGTTTCATGTGAAGTCTGGCTAAGGGAATTATCATAATCATCAAAGCCATGAAACCCAGAATCCTGAGAAATTACCGGGCAGAATCCTGAGATTGGCTGTAGAAGTTCAAGAAAATTTCCTTATACTGTTCTTCTTTGTCCAATGGAAGAAAACTCTTCCTAGGATAAATCCAGAAGAAATCACAGAAAAATATGAGAGTGAGAAAGGATGAGAGATGATTTCTGCAAGATCGACACTCCAGACTGAGCAAGAATTTCAGGACCCATGTCAGTGAATCCTGGCAATTAGAAAAAGTGTCCAAAATATAAGAACATTTTCCAAATGTTGAAAGCTATGAATGCTTGAAGCCTGCAGTAAGCAATCACTGTGACTGGAACTTTGTAAATACCCTTGGTGCAGTGGATAGACCAAAGGGTAAGAAAGAGAACTGATAGTGCGAGAGAGACAAAGAAAATCTTAAAAAAATACCTGGATTCCTTCCAGATTAGTATTTGATGATATGCATGTTTTAGGTCCAGTGTTACCATGAAGCTTCAGGAGAGTATGAGAGGTAACAGGGTTTGATGGGATAACATTCTCAGTTTTGCTATCCTGGGAAAAATATTCAGAAAGTAGATGTTTAGGAATGGTCCCCAAGTTTTTTCTTTCTTTGGCACCAGAAAAATCCATGTGTAAAAACCTTTGCTCATCTAAACTGAGGGAACAATTTGTGCTACCACCTGAGACAAAATTTGTTCTAAAACAGGAGGAAATAGGGTCATCTGGTTTGCAGGATTAAGAGGAATCCCCTGAAAAGGGGAGGGATTACCTTTTCTATCACTCGCCGAGATAACACTCATTCTAAAATAGGAGGAAACTGGACAGTTTCATTTGCAGAATAAAGAGGAATTATCTGAAAAAGGGGAAGGGATTCCCAGTCATTTGTCTGAGATAAACTAATGCCACAAGTGAAGGTGGAGGTCTAGGCTGAGGGAACAATTTGTAGCATTGTCACAATGGTGGTGGAGGATTGAAGAGGCAAATAGTCAGTCAGACGTTTTTGACTGTCTATAGTTCTGCAAGACTCCCTTTTCTTCTCTGAGCCTCCTTGCCACTGCTTTTTGAAATTCTGCTTGTTAGAACTTTGCTAAGACTGCTTACTCTGTTTCCTGGAAAAGGATCCCAAAAAGGAAGGACAGATTTTACTGAACTTTGAAAAGGGCGGTTCAAAAATCTGAGTAACCACTTGAGTCAAATTCACCTCTTTTATTATATATTTTAAGGACCTCAGTAGTAGACCGCCCAAATAACACATCTTTGATCAGAACAGAATCAGCTTTAATATCTTCTGGTAAGTTTTGAGAATGTAACAAAGCAAATCTTCTCATAACTGAACCAGTAGCAGCTGCAATGGATACAGCATTAGCAATCAGTAGAGCACTTTAAGGAATGTTTGGTTGCTAGAAAAGCAGACACAATTAATGAATTCAAAGAAGCTTTAACTTCTGAAGAAGAAAGGTTAACAATTTCTCATGTTCTGAAAAGAAACCAGCAAAAAATTTATCATGTGAACATGGAAGTTCAAAATTTTAAAAGTTAATATAGCAGAAGTACATGAATTACATGGAAGAACTTTATTCCCAAAGTTGCCCATAGCTTTCCCTTCCTAGTCTTAAGCAATGGGGTTAGCATTAACAATATATTTTGCAGCAGAAGGCTTAGATAAATAAATGACTGCAGGATCTGATTTTAAATTAGCATATAAAAAGTATATATATGGAATACTCAACACAACTTATCAATTTGAAAGAGTGGGAGCTGACTGTCAGGTATACTGCAGACTGACTGTCAGGAGGAACAGGTGCAGGCTGTGTAAAATCCAGTTGTAATTTACCATAATACATTTGTAAGGAGAGAGGGATTCCTTCTGTTCCCACTGAAATAAATATATTGTTTTGTTTATAGTCTCAGAAAAAAAGATAATTCTTCTGGTGGGAAATCACAAGAACCACTTTTCTCAGAATCAGAATCTTCATCTTGAGGAGAATTAACAGAAGAATCTCAAACCTCCTTTCTTTCCTGCTCATCTGACTGGGAATCATTGTCAGACTGTGAGGAATTTTTTTTTTTCTTTTTCTGTTTGAAGAAAGTGAGGAAACAGGATTTAACACATTAAATGCAGAGAGTAATCCCATAACGAACCAAAGCAGATCTTCCCTGTCCATAGTTAAGGATACTGAAGGAAACACAATTTTAAGTTGCTGCTTTTTCTTTTTGGGTAGTTCCCTGGAAATGGACCAATTCATGACAGGAGCAATTGCCAGGAATCAGGAACCTTATCCCAACAAATTGTTAAATCGTCACCTTCACCTTACCCTGAGACTGACAAGGGCAACCCTTCAGCCTCAGAAAACATGGCAGTCTTCCAGTCCTTAGTGGCTTCCAAAGGAGCTACACCAGAGGGACCAGGAGAAAAAGATGACTGGGCTGAGGAACCAGTTTTGACCACTGCGGAGTCACCCATTGGTGTTTGATGCAGTGATGGAGCCAGGTTGTCACCTAAAGACTCATTGATATCTTTCTTCTTCTTTTGGATGGGGAAAGTATGAACCACAGAGACTGAAAATTGCCCCACATTCAAGACAGATAGGGACCTTACAATCAGGAAGCAGAGCCTGAGTTGATAAACCTTCTGACAGGAAAATGAAGGTTCTGAGATAAAATTTTCCATGACTTTCCCTAAAAGTACACCATCTTGCCCCCATGCTCTTACTCTATACAAAAATGTAGAATATACAAACTATAACAGACCAACCAGAAGCTAAAGGTCCACTAAAGCAGCAGTTATATCAAACGAAAAAATAGCAGTATGGACCACCAGACTAAAGATAAAACTTTTATTACACAGAATAGGTTAGCACTTTCGGGAAGCAATCCCTTCTTCAGACAAATCCATAACAGTTCAAACAAAGTTAAATACATGTAACTAACCAATCAAATTCTAAAAACAATTACTGTTTAAAAATTAGGTCTACGCCTACTTAAAATGTGCTTTAAAGGTACCATACCATATAGACCAGGGGACCTATCTGCCCCTAGTTCTATAATCCATTTAACCTCATAAAATTCTGTAAGATTTTTAACATCCCATTACAGACATTAAAGGCAGATGACTCCCTGGTAATAAGACCAGCCAACAAGGGGGGAGCCATCGTCATTATGTATAAGAGCTATTATTTGGATAAAATAGCAAATATGCTGACTTGTGATAAGACATATCTTGAAATTAATAGCTTTATGGTGAAGAGAATTGTTGCATGTGTTTCAAATACATTGTTTGATTTTAAAAGTTGTAACACCACTACAGATCCAAGCTAGATAAAATTATAAGCTTATATACCTTAGTATGAGATATATCTCATACATCTCCAAATATTACCTCTCCCTCATCAGTTCTCTTCTTTGGTGGGACAAATTTTAAGTAACAGCTTTCTAGATCTTACAAAGCCAACCTGTCAACCCCTTTAAAACATTATGAATCAAATGTGCTTCTGGTTCCATTCATGTAGTTGAATCTCCTTCCCTGTTTATATCAGTGTAGACATATAGGTAGCTAGAGTATATGTTTTAAAATTAGCAATCCTGCAACCCCTAATTCCTCTTGAATTAAATACAGTACTTTCTCCATTTATTTTAGACGGTTAGGCATCTCACACAAAATCTCACAGTTGTTTCTGTAATTTATCAGATCATTTATAGAGCCCAGTTTGTGGTAAACAGATGAAGATGGGAAAGAATATCTTTGCTTGTTTCAGTAATTTCAGGGAAGTTGTCCCAGAAAGAAAGGAAAAATAAAGCTTTTCCCATTGCCAGACCAGTCAATATTTTACTGTGCAAAGAACTAATGTTTGCCGTTGAACCCGTAATGATTTCATGATATTTGGATTTCACAGAAAACTGAAACCTATTGTCCTGCAACTGTGTCTGCTTAGCTTCGCATTCATTGTTAAATCAAATCAGTATGCATTTCTCCAGTATATTTTTCAAAACAAGTACATTGTGCTATAGATCTGACAGCCGTACAATGCAGTCATCAAGCTAGGCTGAATCCATGTTGATTCACTATTTGTATATCATATTTTTGGATATACTCCAGTATTTGTTTTTTAATGATTTTTTTAAATATTTTGTCAAGTGGACCCATGTTTGCAATTATACACAAGTTGTTTGCAGTGGAAGGATTAGAAACTTAAGCTCATGGCCTGATTAGTGCATGTTTAAAGTTGTAGGGAATTTTATTTTCTTATGAGTATCCCATGTGTGAGTTGTTGGTTTAAAAAGGACTTGGCTACCTCGTTTTAGAATCCTAAGGTGTATAGCATGGTGATCAGGATTGTAGGAGGTATTACTTTCCTGACTCATTCTTTGACTTGACATTTTTGAATGGTTCTGAAATACAAAGGAGTGAGTTTGCAATATTACTTAGAAGAGCTATTGGTGTGGTGTTGGGGGCATTTTGGAATAGTACTAAAGTACTGCACAATGGAGTAAAACTATTTTGTTTTATCCCAGCTATTATTTGCTTGTCAAGGATTTTGCCTGCTGATTTGTTAGAAAAGACTGTAAAAAAATATACTGGAGAAATGTGTACTGATTCGACTTAACGATGAACACGGGGCTGAACAGATAAATGTTATTGTTTCCAGAAGTCCTTGGATATACAGCTTAAGCAAGTTGCTTGCTCTTTTGCATTATCTTGTTCATGTGCATGTAGTACACACATCTCCTCTAGCCATCCTTTCTGAGCTCACAGGGATAAAAGTTTGCAAAGAGAACTATAATTAGTTAATACAGAAAGATTACTGAGGCAAAGCACACCGTGAGCCATATATTCAGAAAAACACAGGTCTTGGTGCAGATAAATCCAAACAGTTTAAAAAGCAAAGTATGCAGTGAACCACCTTCAACTATATTCGACATTGTGTGTTCCATCGCACATTATACAGCATGTTTATTCTATCAGGATCCATCATTTGACCTGAATAGAGCAGACAGTACTCATTAAGGGCCATAGCCTATGCCCCCCAAAAGTCTCAAAGCAAGAGTCAATGTATTCTACAGTCATGCAGAGTTAGTCCCTATCCATTTACTCACTTGCCACGTCTGAGAAAAGGTATGAAATCATATACTATATCCATAGCTTCTCTCTTCAAGTAATAATACTATTTGCAGAGCCTTGGGCTATTGTTCCCACAGTTTTGTTATCTGTTCTGTCCACAGACCATTACAGTTGCTCAGCCTTTTATAATGATGGGGCAGGCATAACAAACAATGAGTACACAATATTTTTGCTCTGTACTTCATCGTCCAGTGATGCAAACCATAGCAAATAGAGTGTTTATTAACTTCCTCCTCAATGCACCTTTTTCCAGGGTGGTCAGGCTGGTTGTATACAGGAAAACATCTTTATTCACTTCCCCATTGTTGGCTTAGCAGGTTTTGCACCAGTACAGTTAATTTTCTCTTAACTTTACTCAACCTGTTTGCAGACAGTTGACTGCCAGAATATTTATTGAAATTACTCACATCACTGTCGTTATGCACATCTGTTTGCTGAATACAGAAAAATAAGTATTTCAGCTTCTTAAGGAAGTTCAAACCAGTTGTGTTCCTCTAAATACTGAATCAAAGTCTGCCTGAAATTCTAACTGAAATAGAACAGCTATGTCTCATCACCTTGATGTGTGCAACATCTTCTTGCTCAGGATTTTCTTTAACCTTCTGCACCAGGAGTTCTATTATAGCATAATAAGTGTTTATTTCATATTATATTTAGGTTTGTATCATTTCACTGAAGTTTGTAACGTTTAATTAGTCTAGGACTTCTATTGGTGTTTGGTATTATTTGTTGTATATAAGGAGGGTATGATAATTGATTCACATCTGGTGAAGTCTCTCTTGTGGACAAAAATGCGGTGACGTGTTAATGCGTTTATGTGGGTTACTTTCATTTGACTGAAAGCTCATTTGACTGACAAACATTTTAGTCGGACCAAATGGCTGAAACTTCATTTTACTGACACTTCATTTGACTGACAGTTCATTTGACTGACAATTAGTACTGGCAGTGTCTAGAGCACTGTAAGGTAAGTAAAAGGAATATGTCATTTTCCTCACTGTAGCGTGACCCTGAAGTTGCTATATATAGTTAGGGGGGTGGGGGGGCATAGCCCCCCACTTACTTTGGTTTTACTAAACAATATAAAACCAAAAGCAGTGAATATAGCATGAAACTATGTGGGGGCTACACCTCCACACCCCCAGTGTGGAAGGCTGCGCCCCCCACACCCCCCTAACTATATATATGCTAACTCCAGGGTCACACTACAGTGGAGAAAAGACATATTCCTTTACTTGCCTTACAGTGCTCTAGACACTGCCAGTACTAATTGTCAGTCAAATGAACTGTCAGTTAAATGAAGTGTCAGTGAAATGAAGTTTCAGTCATAATGGCCACGGTGGTGCAGTGGTTAGCGTTGTCGTCTCACAGCAAGAGGATCTCCCGTTCGATTCTCGGCTGGAGTGCCTTCTCTGTGGAGTCTGCATATGTTCCCCATGGTCGAGTGATGCTAAAGACATGCAGGTAGGTGCATGAATGGGCGTGCCTTCATTGAAGGTTGGGCGTCGGGCTGGAAACTCGGTACCATAAAAATCCACTGCCAATCATGAGTGGACCGGAGTTTCACTGTGACGACCCCTAACTGGGAAAAGCCGAAAGATCTCAGTCAAATGAGTGTCAGTCAAATGAGCTTTCAGTCAAATGAAGGTAACCTGTTTATGTTTGTGTATGCTGCTTTGACTTGGCTATTAAATTTGCTTTTAACCGTTCGTGGTTGGTTGTCCTTCCTGTGTGCCTTATAGTTGAAATAATGAAATAACTTCAATATAAAGTGCCTAGGAAGTTAGAATTGGCTCTTGGTGTAATTTTACATGATCCATCAACATGTGCAAGAACTATTTGTTATAAAAAAGCTCTCACTTTCTTTTTCATAAATTGTACGTGGCTACTACCTTCCTTTACCTCAGGTAAACCAATACTTCTGAGATTAATCCTGTGGCAGTGGTTCTTCAAGTCATTGATTTCATTTTAAATCCTTTATACAGGTTCCTGCAATGCACAGAGTTATGTTTTCCAACTGCCTGTGCTGTTTGGAAGGACCTGTCCCTGTTTAGTAAGTGCTGCTTCGATGTGGGATACTTTTTCCTCCTGCATGTGACTAATAGCTTTAGCTGCTGTAATGTGCTGCCAAGCAGCTTGGTCTGTGGTTGACAAGTATCCTGAAATTTCCTTACTGATGGAATTTGGTTGTATAGGAACCATGCTAACCACCCTCTTAGACGATCACATTGCATCAAACAAAATTTAATCCAACATAATTTCCATTAAAAAATATCCAAATCCTCTGGTGACATCTTTGTCAAGCTTTTTAACACAATTATCTTTGAGAATGAGGGAATGATGGTTGCAGACTGCAAAGATCCATTCTCCATATGATCTGGGATTCTGCAGAGCTCTTCACATAGAGGACATTTTGTGTGTCCTAGTGTGCATCCCCCTAGACTATGTATAAATTTAACTGAGTAATAACAAACCCTTCTTAAGTGTAATATAAAAGCTGTTATAACAAAAAAAGTATAACAAATGTCAATACATCTATAAAGCAAAGCATGATCCTCTAAGTTCCTCAGGCTCTAATGTCAAATAATCCCCATTTTAAAATCAGTACCAAAAATAAATAAGTAATCCTATTCCTTTCCTACTAAACCAGAATGGTCAACTATTTAAAAAATATATCTATTCACTGCAGAAAACAGGCACTGATTGAAAAAATCTTATACTCCGTCTACTCATGATGAGCTCAACAGAATAAAGTAAACATGACATTTAATACACTTCTACTTTCTTTGAGTTTAATCTGTTGCTGTTGATATAAAGTGCTGCAGATTATTCCATCTATTTAATACTCAGCACAAATACAACAAATAGACTTTGTTGCTGGATTCAGAAAAGGGCACTGCAAGTGGTAAACCCTAATATAGGCCACTTTTTCTGTTTCATAGGCAGGCCCACCATTGTGATTCCACACTATCTGTATGATCACCGAGATGGTCCGTCTTCTCAGCTAAGCTACAGCTAATGAAGCATTCTGAGGGAGCAGCCTATTGCAATTAGCCATGTGTTGTCATACCAGAAATGCCTACATTAGTTAGGTTGGCCAACCAACCAAATTAATTAACTTGGTCAAAAGTTTGCATTCACCCATAACTTTCAATTGGTGAGATCTTGCTAGTGGTGAATACCAGGGAGCTTAGTAGACAAGTAGTAGTGGGGGGGGCTGAGTACATGCAGAGGGAAAAAGTAATCTCAGGTGTGTGTATGTGTGTGTGTGTGTGTGTGTGTGTGTGTGTGTGTGTGTGTGTGTGTGTGTGTGTGTGCGTGTGTGCGTGTGTGCGTGTGTGTGTGTGTGTGTGTGTGTGTGTGTGTGTGTGTGTGTGTGTGTGTGTGTGTGTGTGTGTGTGTTAGAGAGACAGTAGGTGTGTTTGTGTGTATGCATGGGTGTGGACATCTGTGAGGGTGATTGGGTGGGGGGGTTGTGCTTGTATGTACCTAAATGTGTGAATGTTATGTGTGTGTGTGTGTGTGTGTGTGTGTGTGTGTGTGTGTGTGTGTGTGTGTGTGTGTGTGTGTGTGTGTGTGTGTGTATGCATGTGCGATTCTGTGTGTCTGAGTGTTTCTGTTAGGGGAGCTGATAAAAGTCTAAACTTCCCTAGACTAACAAACAAATCCTGCAGTATTGGGGGAGGACACTAAACACAAGGGAAACACATTAAATATAATCCTAAGTCATTTACAAAGTTAATAGAACAACAGTTTTTCAGCTCAAAAAATGAATGGGTGGGTGAAACATCAGATATTATGGATACACTTACCCTACTTTCATTTAGAAAAGTTAACAGAGCAACAGTTCTGCAGCATGAAGGACATATGTGGAGGGAGTCGCTCATCTCTCGCTAGTATAGATGACGAATAGGCGGGGTAGTTTGTTTATCTGCTTTATTACATAGAAACACATCAACATGGATAGCAGCATAACAAAATATAAACAAACTGACTAACAGACAGACTACACAGACATAAGGCTTTCATCTCAACAGCTTACTACAAAATGGTAGTCAGGCTTGCACTTGCTCAGTATGTATACACTTGTGCAAGGCCCTAGAAAGCTTCTAAAAGCTGTACGTACACACTGATCTACATCCTCCCTCTTAATTAGATTGTCTTCAATGAAATTACATTAGAATTAGACATGAAATAGTATAGAGATTAGAAACAAATACAGTGTTCATGTACAAGATGACGTGTATCTGTAACATGGTCAGGAAATACGACATGATCTAGTAACATTGTATTCAGAATTGGATTTAGCAACAGGGTCAGCCTTTGGTGAACAACTCGCATCAGGAACTTTGGGATTCATCTCAGGAACAGAGATATTTACTGGAATGTCCTCAGGAATTGGAACGCTGGACAACTCACAGGCTAGGTGCTGTGGTACAGTCTCGGACACCTGCATCAAATGTTTCTGATTTCACCTTAACTCTACTTCTTGTCGATCCACAATGCATGATCACGGCTCTGGACAAATACTTTTCACAACACCAATCCAATCATAACCTTTGTACATTTGCATTCTCACTGTCTCGTCTTCAGGTAATGGATGGAGAGGTTTGCTGGACTTATCGTAATAAGACTTCTGGGATAGGTGTTTCTTTAACAGATGAGCTTTCACTGATCTGTTATTCTTAGCACTTGGAACCAACAAACTACTGCTGATTGGTAAGGTAGTTCTGGTTGGTCTCGACAGAAGTCTCTAGGCAGGTGAACCAAGATGTTTATCATGAGGAGTATTTCTGAGATTCAAGAGATTCAGAAAAACATCACTATTATCTCATTTTCACTTCTCTAGTAACTGTTTTGCATTGAACTGCATGTTCTGCCAAACCATTTGAGTGTGGGTACTCAGGACTACTTATAACATGTATAAAGTTCGACTCTTCACTGAATCTTTTGAATTGCTGGCTAGTAAACTGTGTACCGTTGTCAGAAATAGCTTTGTGTGGACTACCATGGACTGCAAAATGACACCATCTTAGTAATGACAGTACTGGTCACTAGGTTAGAAAATAGGTCAATCTCAAATAAAGTGGAGTAATAGTCTACTAACACCAGGTAATGTTGACCACTGCCCTCAAAAATGTCAGTGGCTACTGTCAACCAAGGTAGTTCAGGAATCTGGGTTAGATGAAGTGGTTCCTTCTGTTGATGTGGCTTTGTACTATCACATACAGAAAAAGAAAAAAGTACTCTTTCAGTGACTTGTGACATAGAAGGCCAAAACACTAGTCCTCTCACCCTCCTTTTAGTAGAATCAGTTCCTGGGTGTCCACAATGCAATATAGCAATATACTGTTATTGCAAAGACTTTGAAACAATTACTTTTGCACCTTTCTTGATGATACCATTGTCAGACAAAATCTCATCTCTATAAGGAAAATAAGGTTGCACTTCTTGAGGTAAACTGGATTACATTGATGGCCATCCTTGACTGATAAAGTGGAAGAGCTTCTGTAAAACAGGATCTGAGGCTATATGATCTCTAAGCTCATCAAAATGTTGGGCTGGCAGTCACTTCCATGACTTCAAAATCAAGTTTCTCATTCTCATGCTCTTCAGTGGTATTTCTGAGTGATCTAGCTAATGCATCAGCAAGATAAAGAAGTTTGCCTTTTGTGTAGACAAGATTGATTTTGTACTTCTGCAATTTCAACATCATACATTGCAATCTGGCTGGAGCTGAATGCATAGGCTTTCACAAAATTGTGACTAGAGGTTGGTGATCCATTTCGATCTGGATAGGTCTACCATAAATATAATCATGGAACTTTGAATAAAATACAATTGCCAAGAGTTC
Source organism: Protopterus annectens (assembly GCF_019279795.1). Classification (NCBI taxonomy): domain Eukaryota; kingdom Metazoa; phylum Chordata; order Ceratodontiformes; family Protopteridae; genus Protopterus; species Protopterus annectens. The sequence continues at coordinate 1,960,547,228 of NC_056737.1, forward strand.
TTTCTCTATCTGAGCATACTGCATTTCAGTTTGGGTTACAGATCTGGACACATAGGCAACAGGTTGACCCTCTTGAAGAATAACTGCCCCAAGAACAAATTTTGAAGCATCACAGGAAAGGGTAACTGGTTTGTGAACATCGTAGTGTCTGAGAGTTGGTGGACAAGCAATTCCAGTGGTGGCTCATGGCATTGGACTGCAGGACTGCAGCCCCCCCCCCCCAGCTGTGTGAAGAAAAGAAAAGAACATTTAAGTTTGTAAAATAAAATATTTAAATTAAACTAGCTGTTGTAAACGAGTCCAACTGACTCACAAAGTCCTGGAACTCGAACTGCGCATGCTTGTTGCTTGGAGAATTCCAGTTTTTTTTGTTTTTTTTTTTTTTAGTTTCTGTAAATCTGGATTGTCTCAGACCACTGTAAAGGCAGTCCAAATTATGGAGAATACTGCATCAGTGTGATCTGCCTAGAAGTCTGTGCGGTAACCGCACAGTAAAGTTGAAGGGGATCGGACTGCCACGTCCACAGTCACGTATGTGACGTAAATGGTAGGATAGCTACTTATTGGTTCATGCTCTCTTTCTGAAAAAGAAAGCGAGAAACAATCAGTAGTAGCAGGCAGTGAAGGTTACTTGCTATGGGTGTGCTACCACTGCAAACTGCTTTCTAATACCTATAGGCTATGGAGAGAGAGGAAAGATTTCTGAATCCTCCTGAGTCCTGACTTAGCTACTTCATTTGCTGTTCGTGATGGAAACAGACAGGCTCAGTCACTCATCATTTGATTTTTTTAAACTTGAGGCAAGTCAAGTGTCTGACTCACATGCATCATCTGTTTTCAGAAAATGTTACATGCCTACCACCTATTATCTTTCATGACATGGCACATTGTGCTGCACAGTTTGTAGAAAACCTTACATGCCTGTGGCCCATTATTTGTTTTTCAAAGCAGGACATATTTGTGCACACAGCTTTCAGAAAACTTTTCATGCTTGTGACTCATTACCCGTTCTTTTACAGCAGGACACATTTGCATGTCATCAGGACTGTGTGCTCTCTAAACGACATCACTGCTCTGTATTGTTCAACAGTCCTGTTGGTCTGCTGGGGGTGATGTTCCAGCCACATTTGCTAGCTGCAGCTATTGCAGTACTACTATATGCTATCAGCAGAGGCAATGAGTTACACTGATGCTTTACTGTGCTTTTGGACTGACACAAGTTTTATTTTGAGTAATTTATTTTAGCTCGGGTATGATTTTTGGGGGGATGTCATGTCTGTCTTTTGAATGTAATGTGTACAGTTATTTTTTTATAGTTCATTTAGTTGGAAATGTAGTGTTTTTACATTTTTAAATTAAGTGTAGATTTGGGTTTGAAGGTTTGTTTTAGGAGAGCTAGGGTTTTGGGTGAATGCTAATGACCCTTATTTCTGCCTGAAGAGTATAAACATTTTCTTAACTTTTAGGAACTAGCACAAATATGTTGAACACAGGGGAATTTTAGTAGCTCTAATGAATGCCCAGGGGTATAGATGAACTGCTAGTGATGCTGAGGACAGTAGATAAAACTGATGATGATGATTCACCAAGAGTTTAGATAAAAATGTATTGACACACAGTCAAACAAATGCTTTTATCATGCTCTTCCTGTTATGTCTTCTATTAAATTGCAAGTTTAGGCTGCTAACCTTCATTGTTTAATAACTAATCAGTAATTCTTTATACCCCTAAATATGAATAAATGAATGTGCGAGCTTTCAAACTGTGCATACTATACCTGGCTGTAGAAACAAGAGCTGTTTCCAGATGAGTGAACAGCAGATTACACCTGCTGTGCTCACTCTCTACCACTGGCAATGGGAGTAGTTTTTGTAGTTTGGCATATAGGGGATTGGGGGTATATGATTAGCTGGGAGACTTCTGGAATAGTGCAGTAGTGCCATGTATAATAATATCCTTTGAACACTGACCTGCTATTGTGCACTGTGGTAACACTGATACCCTTTCTCTGCTGCTGTGTTGCACGCATTCTCTGTACCAGTTGCAGAGTTGGTATTAAGTAACATACCTGCACTCTTTTCTTTATCAAGTAGGTGTAGATTTTTTTCCATGCAGGAATACATACTAACTCGATATACAATATACCATGTTTGTGAGCCACACTGAAGTATTGCCAAATTTGCTGATCTTTTTAACCAAACAAGATTCAAAAGATTATGCTTGTTTTTATGATTTCATTGGTGTGTTGGACTTGCATGCTTTTATTTTTTTATTTTACTATGCAAAAAATATGGTGCATATTTTACTTTAACAGGCAAATGAACTGTACCACAGAGATCTTTTTTTGTATTCACAACCTAGACATAGTAAGATGAAAAATGCCTACAGAAAACAGCAAATCAAGCCAGAGATACAAACCAAAACAATATTAGGAGGAAAAGAACTTAAGGTACAATATAGCATTAAAAACACAAAAAATGCTGCAGCTCTGAGAAAAGAAAAACTGTTGTGAGTTTATCTTGCAAGGACCTTAACTATTGTTTTTACAAGTTGTCATATGTTAGGTAACTGCACCAAAATATTTTTATTTAGCTTTAGGCACGTGAGTAGGGGCAGCACACATTTATATATGAACGGTTCCATTCCACTTCTTGCTAGGCATGCTTGTGAATTATTACCCAGTACATAGAGTGGTATAGATTTTGGATAGTTTACCAATCACCATTAAATGTACAGGCACCTTTGAGTAGTTTGAAAAACTAGTTGACTTTGTTAAACTTATGACTACATATGTTTGTAAGAGATTGACAGAGTTTAGCATACAATACACATGGATGGATATTTACTGGATGATATTATTAGACAGATGTATTTTTATATTTATAATGTTCTGGTTAGATTATGTTTATGGTTAGATAGCTATGTGTTTCTTCTTGATTTTACTCTGTTTGATGTGTATGGGAAGTCTATCCGAGAGAAGGGCTGCCTCAAGCAGACAAACCTGTCTCTCCAGCAGGTTTAATTGATAGTTCTTGTCACACCCCTGATGAAGGCTTTATTGCATTAGGTAGCCAAAATCGATTTTAGTTAAAAGTCTTTTAATGCTTTTCTTAATACTTGATTTTGGAATATGGGTTGCAAATAGATAACTAGTATTTTCCTTAACTAGGATTTAGTTTGACCTAATCATTAGTAGTGTGTAGGGGTGGGTATTTGTTGTTCTAAAATGCACTTTTACGGCCCTGTTTATACTGTTTGCCTTGAAAAGGCTGGTTTAAAATTAAACAATATGTATATTTTCCACACCTACTTTTACGTATATGTTGTGTCTTTCAGCTATTCCCGGTTAGGAGTAGCCACAGCGGAACTCCAGTCCGCTAATGATTGGCAGTAATTATTTACGTGCCAAGTTGCCAACCCTGACACACAACCTTCAACGAAGGTACGCCCATTCATGCATGTCTCCACACAGAAGACGCTTTAGCTGAGAATCGAACAGGACAACATCTTACTATGAGGCGACAACGCTAGTGCAGCACCACCACCACCGCAGTTCAGATAAAAGCTGATATGTTTTACACTTTTAAAATATTTCTATTTTTTGTAACTGAGGATTGCTTGTGTGTGATGAATAAAGGCTTGTTGCTTTGGAACACTACCTGGATTTCATGAGTTTTGGAAATTGTTGTGATTGAGCTCATCAACGAAGATTTAAGACCACTAGTTTATTTGTATTTTAGTTTAGCATGGACAGCAATGATGCCTCTAAGGCAAAGCATCCAGTAGCAGGAGAGCAAGATAACAGGAACTGTGTCACTAGTAAGGCAAGGCATATTTCATTTATTTGTTTATGATTGCTGTCCAGGTTTAGTACGGTTGAGCACTGACTGACAGACTCAACACTCCCTCTGAATTGAAGTAAATAAAAATGTAAATGTAACAAATGTTTAAGATGATTAATTTATTATGAACAGACTAGAGGTTATAGCAGGAAAAGCTTCTGCATTCCGTAGTCTGACCAGGCAGTGAACAAGTATATATTTCTATTAATACAAAAACAGAAAATATCATAATCAGGAGGTGATCCTGCATTGTTAGAAATCAGGAAGATGGAAAGAGGATGATTTTATTCATGCTGATTTTACTTTTATTTAGTAATAAAGTAGGTATACAATTTGTTCTTTTATTAGAGATGACTCAAAACTGGATTTTAATGACGACCTGATGTTTGCATGCCACTGGCCAACTTCATACGTATGTCTGTACATGGTCTGTCACTGTAGAAGCATCATGGGAATTTATAACCTCAAGGAGTCAGGATTAGTGAAATTATATTTATTTAGATCCCATTCGTCGAATGACAAGTGTGTGTGTGTGTGTGTGTGTGTGTGTGTGTGTGTGTGTGTGTGTGTGTGGTAGCAACAGCCTGAATTCCCTACCCACCACAATTTCTGGAAGTTTTGCAGATTTTTGTCTCATATTTTTGTTCTGTTCTATTCCTCATAAAATCTGTGGTTTCTGAATTTTTAATTCCTTAAATAGTTGATGGTGCAGTAGTAGCATTGTTGCCTCACAGCTACAGATTTACTGGTTTGATTGTCAGCTGGGGTGCCTTCTGTCTGGAGTCTGCATGTCCTCCCTGTGTTTGTGTGGGTTTGCTGCGGTGTCCTCCCATGTTACAAAGACATGTGTCTGCAGTATTTCTCCCTGGGCTTCTGCTGAAAATTTGCTTTTGTTCCAAGTCCGACTTTCCTGTTTAACAAATGTTAAATTAATAAAATTGACACGCATTTGAATTTCAGACTTCATATTCTTCAGAAAGTACATGGTAACACAAAACCTTTTATTCTAGCAATTTTCTAAGTTTATAAGATGAATATTTGAAATTTGTCCCTAGTTTTGGGACTGCATTTCCCCATTATTGGCTTTGTCCAGGTTTTTTGTGCTAAGGTTGAGAGCTATGGTGAGAACTGAATTCACTAAATATGTTTGAGGGCTGTATTCCTCCATTACTGGCTTTGTCCGGGTGTTTTGTGCAGTTATATTAATTTTAGCATCCACACTAACCTCGAATGGGTGTAACACCGAATCGAAATGTCGAATTTCAAAGTGACGAACGGTTGGAATGTCGTACAAAACACCGAGTACGACATTTCTGACCGCTCTACCACCTAAACAAGCACTACAATGGGTCAAAAGGAGGAGGGATACTGTGTGTTCCGCATATCTCTGGTTTGCAATTGTGAGAACTTGCTGCACTGCATTTGAACATTTTCCGATCCGCCATCCACCGGCTGATCAAATGAATGCATACCATTTTGTGGTAAGAGGTTGACAGCTATGGTGAGAACTGAATTCACTAAATGGTAGCCATTTAAGCTTCAGTCTTCCTCTCATTTACAAAGCAGCTGATTTGGCATAGTAGTATGTTGCTCTGACTGTTTTGCACAGATTTCTGGGTTCAAGACTTGGCAGTGAAATGTATGGTGATAACACAGCATTTTATTCTAGCAACTTTCCAAGATTATACAAGCAATGTTTAAAATGTGCACAGAAACACGATGCCCTGCCAGAAGAATTTATTTACCAATGACACACGGTACACCACTGACCTAGGTTTCGTCCAAAAGGACTTCTTCAGAGTGATGATACCAAAAGGCTTATAAAATACAAGCAATAATTCAATAAAACAATAATACGGCAATCAATTAAAACAATTTGCCCCTCAGCTGAAAAACAGCCAACCTTAACACTAAAGCTGTTTAACCCTTGCTGTACAGGCAACCAAAAATCCAATATCAAATGCGTATAAAAACGAAAAACATGCTTAAAACCATGTAATAAAAAACATATTTAAATCATGAAGCACAAAAAAAATGCAAGATGATGTAATATATGTGTGTATATTAAATATATTAAATATATATATATATATATATATATATATATATATATATATATATGTATGTGATAAGTTGTCGTCCACCTAATAAATTATAAAGATATTACCCTAAAATATGCTTTAACCTTAAATAAGGCTTAATAGAAATAAATTCATTAAGTCCCGGATAGTGGTGAGCATTCAACCTTAACTGCCATTTCAGTTCACACACATCTAAATGGTGATTTGTGATCCTTCCCTGTTGGTCTTTGGCCAGTTGCTGTATAATACAGAATCTAAACTTGTGTTCTTTATTAGCAATGACATGTCTGGCAAGGGCAGATGATGAACCACTTTGGGCTAACACGTGCGAGCCAACTACGCACGGGACCAATGGACTTGTGGCCTCAAGTAACAACTTTGGTGTTGGGGGGGGGTAATGGTGTTTTTGAACCACTGCATACAAAAGTTTGTCTTAAGGATCGTGAAGGGGACATCTATGGGGATCCTAATGTTAATTTGTTGCTAAACATGAGCACGTACACAGTTCCAGGTGATGACCTTCCGGTTGAAATTAACTCTTATGCCGAATTAAATCAAAACAGATTGCTGAGTGTTACGCAACAAATGATTGAGTCAAATTTAAATGATGAGTTAAATAATGTTGTGTTTGATAGTCATAATGTGTTTGATATGAGTAATGTGGTAGAACCACATACAGTGCACGAGGTTAAGTCTCTTGTACAAAATAATGACGTATCTGAGCATTCGGGATGTTCTATACATAGTATTATTGACCCATTAATCGAACACAATTCATATGGGTTATTATGTAAACCGATTATACTAGTGAACATTGCACAGGATTTTAAATTGTATAATTACACTAGTAAAGACTTTGACATAAAACATGCTGAGTTGTTGTCCAAAGGTTTCAATTTTTTTCCCTGCAGGAACGGTAATATAGTGGACACCCTGATAGACCTTAAATTATTCACCCGTAAATTGAATTTATTTGCATATTTTGGGTTTGGGGGTAGTGGTGAATGTAATAGTAGTACACTAAGTCTTCACAAGCCCAGTTGGTTTAATCCACCGGCTAGTAACATTGTTGAATTATTTGAAATAATTTGTGAGCAGGAAATTAGAGAACACTTTAAATATAAAGAATATACAAATGTAGGTAATATGAATAAGGAAGATTTTGATATTATTAATAATTTATGTAGAATGAGTGATATACGTATCATGAAGCCGGATAAGGGTAGTGGGGTTGTGATTGTAGACAAACAGGACTACATTAGTGTGATGTTAGCAATGTTAATGAAGGACAACTATATTGAAGTTAGTAAGAATGAAATTAACATTGCATACAGAAAGGTGGACTTGGTTCTTGATGACATGCTGTTCCAGGGCGAGATTAATGAGGATGAGCACGATTTTATGTCTAACAAATTTCCAGTGGTCAGTGGTATATTCGGCATTCCCAAAATCCACAAAGGCCTGGACAATGTCAAGTTCAGGCCTATTGTGGATGGTAAGAGGAGTAAGGTGTGTTTTATTAGCTAGTATTTGGATTCCCAGGTGAAAGTAGGCTTAAGTAGGTTCCCACACATAACTAAGGATTCTTGGCATTTTTTGGACAAGGTCAAAAAATTGGACATTCAAGGTAGTTTTTACTTTGTTACGATTGATGTGGTAAACTTGTTCACAGCCATACCTCATGAAATTGGGCTAGTATGGTTGGAAGAGCAATTGTTTGCGACAGGGGTGTACGAGCAGGAGTAGATCAACACCTTTGTTAGACTAATGGAGTTGGTTTTGTGTAATAATTTTTTGTTTTTTGAAGGACACTATTTTCGACAACGAATGGGAGTGGCAATGGGGGCAGCATGTGCCCCCGTTTATGCCAACTACATTATGGCCTTCTGGGAGACGAACTTTGTCTTAAATAGTGAATATCGTCCATATATTAAATTATATACGCGATTTTTGGACGATATTTTTATTGCCTGGGTAGGTGAGAGGACAGTGCTTGACGCCTTTATTGAATACACTGTTTGGTTCCTGCAATTTACACATGAAATCAATGAGAATTCAATCACATATTTGGATATTTGTTTGACATATGATAAAGGAAGGGGTAACCTTGTATCTAGAATACATAGAAAGTCCACCTTTTCCAACTCATATTTGCATTTTAGCAGCTGGCTCCCTGATCATCAAAAACGAGCCATCATCAAGGGCCAAATGGTGAGGGCAGCACGTATGGTTAGTGAAGAGTTGGACTTTCAGCTTGAGTTGGATTTTATGGTTAAACTTTTTTTGAACAGGGGGTACCCTGAGCAACTGTGTGTGGATGTCAGGAATGAAATTCAGTTTAAAAGGGAAACTGGCAATATTCAGCCTATACTTAAGTATTCAGATGATCTTTTTGGTTTTGACGTCAACTATAATAATAAGTCAACAATATTTAATGAACATTTTTTGCTCATTCTTACTTTTAATGCTGACGTGGATAATATTATAAAGATTATAGAAAAGAATTGGGGTATTTTTGCCAAACTCAAAGAGTTTAATGGGTTTGCTGCACGAAGACCTAAGTTTGTCTTTAGGAAGAATATGGCCTTGAAGGACATTCTTGAAAGAGGTGCTATGGATAGAGGAATAGTTACCAACAAAGTTGCAAGGAATTTTAAATGTGGTAGGTGCTTAACATGTGTGCATCTTTTGCCAGCTGGGACCAAAATCATAGTTAATGGTACATTTATCAACATTAAGGGGCATTATGATTGTTTTACCAGCAACGTAGTCTATCTCGCCAAATGCCAAGATTGTATGGCATTTTATGTGGGTAAGACTTGTAGACATTTTAGGGAGAGGATTAAAGAGCATGTTTTAGATATTCAACATAGGAAGTCCACTAATGCCCTTGCCAGACATGTCATTGCTAATAAAGAACACAAGTTTAGATTCTGTATTATACAGCAACTGGCCAAAGACCAACAGGGAAGGATCACAAATCACCATTTAGATGTGTGTGAACTAAAATGGCAGTTAAGGTTGAATGCTCACCACTACCCGGGACTTAATGAATTTATTTCTATTAAGCTTTATTTAAGGTTAAAGCATATTTTAGGGTAATATTTTTATAATTTATTAGGTGGACGACAACTTATCACATACATATATATATATATTTAATATATTTAATATACACACATATATTACATCATCTTGCATTTTTTTTGTGCTTCATGTTTTACATATGTTTTTTATTACATGGTTTTAAGCATGTTTTTCGTTTTTATACGCATTTGATATTGGATTTATGGTTGCCTGTACAGCAAGGGTTAAACAGCTTTAGTGTTAAGGTTGGCTGTTTTTCAGCTGAGGGGCAAATTGTTTTAATTGATTGTCATATTATTGTTTTATTGAATTATTGCTTGTATTTTATAAGCCTTTTGGTATCATCACTCTGAAGAAGTCCTTTTGGACGAAACCTAGGTCAGTGGTGTACCGTGTTTCGTTGGTCAATAAATTCTTCTGGCAGGGCATCGTGTTTCTGTGGACTTTTTATTTGTATTTGTTCTGGTTCTTGGTCAGAATGTTTAAAATGTGTCCCTGTTTTTTGGGCTTTTGTCCCCCCCAATACATTTTGGCTTTTTCCAGATTTCTTGTGCTGCAAAGTTGAGAGATACAGCTGAGTGTCGAGTAGATTTTATAAGGAGCTGAGAGCTGCAGGGGAAGAGAAGTTTAGTACTGCTTATTCTGAGTCTGCTTGCATTGTTAATAGCACAATAGGTGGTATGCTTGCTTTTGATGCAGAAGGCTGTGGGTTCTAATCCTACAGTATGTAGATGCATTGCTGATATTGTACTGTGCTGTAAATGGGGTGGACGCTGCCGTCTTAAGAATGTCCTCTTTGGCGAAGATACCTAGTGACTATGAACCCGTCTGTTATCAGTTTGCCATACATTCCCTGTTGCAATATTATTAGCTTATCATTTTTTTATGTAATATAGGCAATTTATACCTCAAGGGCAACAGACACTTTATTTGTAGATGAAACAATGAAATATAAAGTTGTTTGCTAGCAGCAACCTCTTCATTAGTTACAGATCTTTTTGATGTGGAATTATTTAGATGAATTTTACTTCTGCAGAGATTGTGCATATTTACTGATACTGGTGGATCGTAGAAGTTTGGGTAGACTTTTCTGATGAAAATGTTCTCAATTGGGCAGTTTTGTCATTATTGGTGCATGCATTTTGTTTCATTGTTTACTGGAAAAATGTTCAAAACAATAAATTTAAAATGCCCTCTAACAACTGTACTGTATTATACAAGGAACATCATTTAATACAATCAGGAAGGTGCATCACAGAACACATATATGTTTTGTGTGCAAAGGGCCTATCATTTGAAAACAGCCCAAAGTTAATTTTTATCTTCCACTAGCCAAATGTATTTTCTTTGAATGTGGGTTTCAATGCTGTTTCAATTAATGTGAGTTTCAAGGGCAGAGAAGTTTTAATGCTAAGTCTGTTTTCATTGTGAGACTGCATTGCTTTGTTTAGCAGATATCTTAGTGTTTGTGCTGTAAAATGTAAAATAAAACTTTCAAATGAAGTCCAAATCATCGTAGAAGTAAAGCAGTATGCACATTAATGTTTATGGTAAACGGGGCGAAATAGCCAAATAATGGGACATTGGAATGGCTGCAAGGGGTGGCTCCATTTGACCATGATTTTGTGAGAGGGAAGGGCGGCAAACTCAAATACAGCCCTGGCTGAACTATACCTCTCAACTGTCCAGATTTTCACAGAATGAATAGATTTTTGCTTCTTATATTTGGTTTGTTCCTCATAAAATTTGTGGTTTTCTGACAAATCATTTAGGAATTAAGTCACTAAATGATGACAGACATTGAGTTTCAGACTTCATAACCTTCAGAAAAATGCATGCTAAAACAAGACCTGTTATTCTATCAACTGTCTCAGTTTATAAAAGAGCAATTTTTAGTACTGTTTGTATGTTCCCCCAATATATTTGGCCTTGTCCAGATTTCCTGCATTAACAGATTGAGAGGTACGTGCAAATAAATTGCTTTATGGAACTAGGCCTAACCAGACCTCTGAACTTCCCCCAATTTTGGCTCAAAATGTTGCTCTTCCCCTAATAATCCATCTGCAAAATGGCAATTTTGGAAGAAAACGTGGAGTGTTTACAATTAATAAATAGTCCATTCCATGTTGCTGGATGAAAGCGCTTAACTGATTTCTGTGTCTATAATAAATAAATTGGATCTACAACGTGGTGCACTTTATTGCAAGGGTTGCTGCCAAGCCGGGCAAGAAGGTGTTTCATTGTTTTTTGGTTGTTTGGTGCCTTTAAACATCTTATTGGAGTTACAATTAATAAATAACTGTACTAATCAGAGTTATAGATTACTTTTATTTCAGAAATGCATGCAGATTCTTTTATTTTGTCAGCTGCTCAAGTTACCAGTACTAATATTAAAAAATGTCCCTTTTTTGACAGGTTCCCAGCTGTATTGTGTGGTTATTTTATATTTTTGCATCACATTTGTGGTCCATTTTTCATACAATTGTGGTTTTCTGGGAAATTAGTGTCAAATCATTAAAGACTGAAGTTAGAAAATAATGACATATGTTTGAGTTTCAGATTTCATACCCTTCAGAAAATGTATACTAATGCAAGACCTAAGTTTATAAGAGCAATATTTAAAAAATGTCCTTATTTGTGGGCGTTTGTCCCACTTCTATGTATGGCTTTGTCCAGATTTCTTGCTCTGAGGTTGAGAGGCATGACAAATGTGTCACAGCCATCACAGTCAACCAGAAACATTTCAAATTTTGACATACTTGTTGCACCCCACTCCCCTATGTAGTGACTCTGAATGTGTCCAAGCAAGGCAAGGAGCAGTTATGCAGTATAAGTGTGCAGAGTATCCCCCCATCCAAGGTAGACACAAGTACTAGAGTAGCTTTTCATCTGTCCTTGATTTTGCAGAATGTTCTGATTTCTGTCATATTTTTATACTATTGATTTATACTTATTATTATTCAGAAAGTGCCTGTTGTTCTGTGTTTAAGTAGCAATGCTTTAATGTCCATCAGGTAAGCTTGTCTGAGATTGTAAGATTGCAAGTAAGCTTTAATAAGCATACTGTTAAAGAATTCCTAACATTGAAAGCCTTTCTGTTGTTGCCATACAGAGAATACTTACATAACTAGATAAAGTATAAGCCTTGGGTATTGAAATGCATATGACATTATTTGCAATAAAGGGCAGGATTACAATATTTTAAGAAGCTCTTTACATCTGTTGGAGACTTGTAGTCATCTTTGCATGCTTTACCTGTAAACTAAACGTAATGCCACTCTATCATGTGTGGTCCATAACCTGTGCAGTAATCCTTTAAGCAATGTATCTTGAGCTTGTTTCTTGTTTGCTTTTCATTTTTTACTTTGGTCATGTTTTCTCCATAAAACAAATAGATAGTTGTTGTCAGGCAGCAGGTCTTTTCTGGATAAGAAACATTTTTACAAGTTGGGGTATCAGAGAGATCGGTACTTTCAGAATGTTACTTGATACTTTTATAAAGCTGAATATAAATTATAATTAGAACTGCAGTGCAAGGAGAAGTGGTTTGAGTTGAGTGCTGATTGTTTTTCTTATGATTTTGACTGGCATTCCAGTAATGTATTTAAAAAGTAATTTATTTTTTCGTGCCTCACAACCTTTCTGTTTCCATCTAGATATTAAGTAAGCTGTCATGCAGCCAATGCATTGAATTTTTTTTTCTTCTACACTTCATTTTGTCTTGATTGGACTCTCATAATGATGGTTTGGCACCCAGGGCACTGTATTTAATTAAAGTTCCAGTTTTTGTGTTTTTGAGCATAGCTTCTCCCCTTTCTAGTTGGCCACACCCCTTCCCATTGACCCCCACCCATTCAGCTGTCTCCTGCAGCTGCCCTTGGATTTGAAGTCACCACCCACCACTGGGCAATTTTCTGTTTCAGGACATCAAATGTTCTCTGGTGTTTTTCCATCCTTGACCAGGATAGATCTTTATGTGTCAGTTCTCTACGAGGTGCTGCTAGTTGGCTTAAATCTGCAATGAAGTTGCCTAGGTAGATAACCATACCAAGAAAGCGTTGAAGGGCTTGAACATTGTCTGGAGCTGGCATCTCAAGAATAGCTGTTTGCTTAGAAGGGTCTGGTTGTAAGCCTGTACTGGTAAACAAATGATCAACATAAGTAATTTCTTGTAACCTGAACTTGCAATTCTTAGGATTCAGTTTCAGATTCACTTGACAAGCTCTTTCCAGAACTTTCTCGAGGTTTCTGTCATGTTCAGCTTCATCATTACCTCCTACTAGAATATCTACTATAATAGCACAAGTATACCCAGAAAAAATTTGCTGCACTGCATCTTGGAAGACTTCACTGTCATAATTTATCCCAAATGGCATTCTCAAAAATCTGTAGCTGCCAAATGGAGTACTGAAAGTAGTTAGCAATGAGGATTTCTTGCCAAGCAAAATTTGCCTAAATGAACTCTTTGCATCTAAGACAGAAAAAAAGACAGTGGCATTTAGCATCAGAGCTGCAACTTCTTCGATTATGCGCTTTGGATGATGAGGTCTATTAAGTGCTTTGTTCAAATCTCATGAATCAATACATATCCTGATATCATCTGAGCTTTTCTTATGAGCTACACCATGGAAGATACCCATTCAGTTAATTCATTGACTGGACAAATTACACCTTGCTGGACCATTTTATTTAGCTCAACTTTGATTCTGCTCTCTATAACTACTGGAACTTTCCAGGCTGGTCTGACAACTGGGATGACATCTGGGTCTAACTTCATGGAGTACACAACTAGAAGCTTGCCTAGTTTGTCTTTAACAAGATCAGCATAGGTAGAGAAAATATACTGGATGAAATTAGAACTGTGGTCTTTCAAACTGACATGATGGACTTCCTTATTAAATGAAAGCAGTCCCATTTTCAAACTGTCTCTGAGCCCTAATAATGACTAGCATGCCTTTTGACCATATAAAATAGCAAGCTGTAGCTTTTCCCAGCAGACCAACATGAAAGTACTACTGAGCCTTCAGTCTGAATCTCTTCTCTGCCACGAGAAAAAGCTTTGCACACTTTCCCAAATTAAGCTTGTTACCAGCACAGACTAGAAATTGTTTCTGCAGACATAACATTTCACTTTGAACCTGTATCAGCTTTGAGCTCTATGGGTCTCTCATTTATCTGAACAGTACAAAATACTTCATTCTTTGCCCATAAATCTACTGCATTGACTCGTTCATGAAGCATTGACACACCATCAACATAAAAAGTAAGTGACCCTACATCATAGCTTTCTAATTGATCAACTTATTTCTTTGAATGTTCCCTTTTAATAAAAGAATGCGTGCCTTTTGATTTACAAAACCTTTTGAAATGATTCCACTTATTGCACTCATGACATTGCTGGCCAAAAGCTAAACATTTTCCCTTTTAGGTTCATGGCTTCCTCCACAGTTATGGCAGTTGGCTATGAAACTGGGAGGGGGGCACATTCTTTGAGTTTGCTGACTCACTCTTATGCTTCACTGAGACTGTACGGTTTCCAGAGCATGCCTTAGAACTTGCTTGAAAGCTACGAGATTTCCCAATGAGTGTTGCAGGGGTTGTAGTTGCTGCCATGTGCTTGGGCCTGTTTCCTTTAACCACGTGCTGCATACTATAAACATGGGCTTTAGAAGTTACTGGAAGCATGCAGCTCTCATTTGTAAGCATATTTGTGTGCTTTTCTGTAAGTTCATATATCGGACAACTTTCAATGGCCTTATTCAAAGTTAAATCACTGTCACGAAGCAAAATCTTTCTCACAGCATCATTTTTAATACCACACACAAGTCTGTCTTTTATCAGCTTATCCCTTAAATCACCATATCTGCACGTTTTAGCCTTGTTTCTCAAATCAGTTATATATGCTGCAAAGGTTTCCCCAGGCTTTTGATCCCTTTTGTAAAATAAGTGCCTTTCCATTGTAACATTCTTTTGGGGGTTACACATTTCTCTAAGTTTACATTTTAAGCACTCGGGGTCCTCCCTTGATTCAGTGGTACAACTATATGATGGTTTTCCCCCTCTCGTTCAAAGACAGCAGGTGCATACACAAACGAACGCTCCCTTTCTATGGCTTCTGAACCAGCTAAATTAAGCAGTATAAATGCCTTTGTATGGTCACCTTTATCAGAAAATCCAGCCTGTATGAAAATATCGAACTATTGCTCAAACACTCTCCAGTTCTCTGCAATATTGTTGTCAAACACAAGTGGAGTTGGTTTTCAATATTAACTGAGTGCCTCTCGGTCTCGAACAGAAGAATCTGTATCCCATCCTGGAACCATGTCCTTTTACACATGCCATTTCTGACACCATGTCACTCGTTTCTCTCTAGTATAGATGATAAACAGATGGGGTAGTTCGTTTATATGCTTTATTACATAAAAACATATCAGGATGGATAGCAGCATAACAAAATATAAACAAACCGATTAACAGACAGACTACACAGACATACATGCTTACATCTCAACAGCTTACTACAAAATGGCAGTCAGGCTTGCATGTGCTCAGTATTTGTTCACTTGTGCAAGCCTCTATAATGCTTCTTAAAGCTGTACACACACTGATCTACAGAGAAAAATACTAGATACCACTACACTTACCATATGATCACCTAAAAAAGTTAATAGAACATCAATTTTTCAACATGAAGAACATATGCCTGGGCAGGGAGAGGAAACACTAGAAACCAGAAATACTCTTTAAGTATTACTCAGACTCACTTACAAATGCTAAAGAGACAACACTTCAAACCCTGTACATTCAGCAAAGAAGGCAACATGTTCATTCAGCAAGGAAGACAGCGTTTTAGTCCTCTTTGCTAGCACTAGACACTAGGTGAAACTCTTTCAGCTATATTAGATTATTAAAAAAAGTAGAAGGCGAAAAGGTTTCAAAGCCTTTATGCTAGGTACATGGAGTAGCATTTTAACAAGGTATATCTTCTGTCTTCTATACTGACTGAGGACTTAAAAAATGGATTGCTCTTGCCTCCTGCTGTACCTTCTGAACAATAGGAAGCATGAAACTCTAATGCCTGGCATTATTGACTGATTGTAATCATAGGTTCATAGGTAGGTACTGTACTAGGCTATTGGCCCTAGCGCCTATATAAGCCTAGCCAAAAAGGTACCCTGGCTTTCGCCACCCAAGAAAATTATTTTCCTGTGCCCCTGTCAAGCAGAGCCACAGAAGTGATCCCCAGGGTGAATGTCCTATTTCCCATCCAATCATCAAGATTTTTCTTGAAGAGTGCTAATGAGGAGCTCTGTTTGACATTGACAGGTAGTCTGTTCCAGAGTATGGGTAGTCTCTCGGACAGGAATCTATCCCTCCGGCATGTTCTGTTTATTAGGTCCCTAGAGCATGTAGTTCAGAGGGATTGAGATTTCTTTAAGTGGAGCATGTCCAACAGCTCTGGGTTTGACATAGCTTTGTATGTTAGTCAGAGATTGCCTCTGAGTAGGCGATATGCAATGGAGTAAAGCTGGAATTTTTTTAGACGGTCTGCGTAGGGCATCTGTTTGAGGCCAGTAATCCTCTTTGTGAGGTATTTCTGCAGCCTTTCCAGTTGTTGTTAATCCTCTTTGTGAGGTATTTCTGCAGCCTTTCCAGTTGTTGCAGATGTCTTGTGAGGTACATACCAAAAGGGCCGTTGTACTCTATAATGGGTCTAATGAGTGATGAGTAGAAGGGAGCAATGACCACTTTTTTCTGGATGAGAAACCTTTTGTGATGAGGTGTGCCACGTAGAAGGATTTCCTGACCACTGTGGCAATGTGATTATCAAAGGAGAGACAACTGTCCACCTGTGTCCCAAGGTCTCTTATCACACTTTTGGTGTTAAGTAGACTACCGCCTATGTGGTAGTTCATGGGTAAAGAATTTTTACCAAAGGGGATGACAATCCACTTTTTGGTATTGAGATTGAGGCCATGGCTTTGACACCAGGCATCTGTCTCAGTGAGGCCCTTTTGTAGGATGTCCACATTGTTAGGAGTTTCAATTATGGCTCCTAGTTTGCAGTCATCCTTCTGTGTTAGCCTGTACTTCAGAGAAGTAGATGCCAAACAGGAGAGGACCCAGGACTGAACCCTGTGGTACTCCACTTGTCACTTGTCTGAAGTCTGATTCGGAGTCTGCTACTTTCACAGTGTGGGTTCTGTCAGTAAGCCAGTTGACAACCCATCTTGTGACATAGGGATTTATACCTAGTTTAGTGAGTGCATCTATAATTCCAGAGAGGGGGATGGTGTTGAACGCCTTGGCGAGATTTAGATAGGCTCTGTAAACCACCTTACCCTCATCTATGGATTTGGTGACTGCTTCAAAGAAGTCTATCAGGTTTAGGAGACATGATCTGCCTTTTACAAACCCGAACTGTGTGGAGTCCAGAGTTTGAAGATCTGCAGTGTCTTTGTTTATGAGTTCCATGATGATACGTTCCATGGCCTTGCAGACCAGGCTCGTCAGGCTAATGGGGCGGTAGTTCCCAGGGTCTGTCATGGCACCCCCTTTGTGCAGTGGGATAACTGTCATGGTGTGCCATTCAATGGGCACAAAGCCTGAGGTGAAATATGACTGAACATGGTACTTAGGTGGCGTGTCAGTTCATTCTGTAGTTCATGTAGAAGGCAGCCTGGGATGTTGTCAGGTCCCATGGATGCTGTGTTCTTGGCTTTGGTGAGTGAGGTTTTTACTTGTGCAGCCGTGATTACAGGAACTTTGCATTCTTCTGGTATAGAGATGGGCCCTTTAGGGGGTGAGAGGGGGTTAAAGTTTGCACTGAACCTGTCTGCTGTTCTGTATATTTAGTGCCATTGTGCTGTAACTCAGAGCAGATCTGAGTGTTGCCATTGAGATTCTTGACATAGCTATAGAATGCTTTGAGGTTGTCTTTAGAATCAATGACAATTTTGTTTTCATAACTAGCTTTGGAGGATTTTATGAGGCTGACCAGGGAGTTCCACCAATTATGGGATTTTACTCCTTTTGCAACAGTTTCTTTCTGCTGTTGTAGAGTTTGTTTATGGCAGGGGAGCACTAGATTGGCTTCCTTTTTTTGGTGGATAGCATCTTGGTTCTGTTAGGGATACCACGATCCATGCACTTGTATAAGTGCTTATAAAGTGCATTTGTGTAGGATTCAACAGTCATACCTCTATTGTCCATCTGCATGGGTGTCGTGAAGTTTGCCACTTCTGTCTTAAGAAGCATGAAGTTGGCTTTGGAGAAATTTTTTACGGTTGTTTCCCTAATGGGGGGTGGGGGCTGGATGTGGATGTCTAGGGTGATTAGCTTGTGATCGGATCTGATCAATGAGGAATTGACCTCTGGTGTGGAGCACCGGTCGCCCATGGTGGTGATGACCAGGTCTAGGATATTGCTGCCCCTGGTGGGGTGTGGATAAGTTGATCCAAGGTGTTGGAATTTATGAATTCCAGAAAACGTTGAGCAAAAGAGTTGGTACATGAGTAGTTTTCTCAGTTAAATATGTCTCTGAATCGAATTTTCTGTGAGCATGTAAAAGTCCCTTTTAGCTATACCACTTAGCACGTACAGTGAGATTCTTCCTGAATCCCTGGATTTACCACTTTCCACACAAATACTTAGATATAACATAGAAGAAAAAAACAGAAAAGCAATGTCTAAGGCATGCGTAAAAATCGATACCTCTTTAACTTGTTTTAATTTTGCAGGGGCAGTATTTGGCGAAATAAGTGAATTTTTTGAATATGAGTTATTTTTCAGACTGCACCAATATTTTTCTGTATACCACTGCAACTTTATAAATGGAGAAATTAACTAAACAAGCTACTCTGGTGAATATTGAGTTGTAGATAATGATGAAATGGCAAACACTGAAATAAGGCAGGTCTTTAGGAAATAAACTATAGCATGTGCAACTCTTGGTTTTGAAATATATCCAGGAATGTAAAAAATCCACATTAAATTGCCATAACCTTTTTCACTCGGTTTGGAGTAAATTGAAAAAAATATATAGTGTTGTGGGGAAAAGCGCATCCTCGAAACAAGGAAACCTTCAACTGGGAAGACCTAGAAGAATAAGATCTGACACAAAGTCATGTGCTTTCTGACTGCAAATAGTAACAATAGAAAGTGTGTCAACCACAAATAACTGCACACAATAGATGAAGGTGCTTCAGATATCTAATGTTGGGAATAAACTTAATAAATTGCTACAGAGGTATTTCAGTGTTACTAATGTGACACTGAGAGTACATACAGAAAGTATAATTGTTTTGCAGAACTGATCTATCAAGGATCTTTTATATTTCTACCGTGATACCTAGAGCATATGAGAGATTAATTTAAATAACAGTCCTACTTGCCTCATTTCTTTATTTGTAAGTTCTGTAATATTATTGTTAAATGAAACAGTGGAAGTGATTGTGCATCCTAGATCTTTATATTGTTTTAATTCCTCTAGGGCTGCATTTCAGCATAACCTTTTTCTGAAGTCACTTACTTACTAACCCAGTATGTCTCATTCCACAAACATAATGCAAAAGCTAAATTAAACAATGGAATTTCTACAACAGAACCCTGAGGTACTCCAGCATCAACAGATGTCCATGGGTGTGAGGTAATGGTGATTAATTACACTGTGAGTTATATTTATTTTATTGCAACCATACATTACTGAAAAAGCGTCCCAGGGGTTCAGTTCACTTAGCTGAAAAATAAGAAAATAATATGCCATACAGAAAGACATCAGAGAATAACCAGGAGGTATTATCATGTCCAAATCACTTTAGCTATGTTATAATTGAAACATAAAAATATATGCTGCAAACAAGAAACTCCTTCCTGCAATGCTATATCTGCAATGATAAAATTTGCCTCTGAGATGCTGCAAGGAATCTAAAAGGTCACCTTAGATGCATTGCTCATAATATGACAAGGTCTCAGTTTACACAGTCAGACCATGCCCTGTAAGGACCATAATTGTTTCAGTCACTATTATTTTTACAAACCAACTTGCTAACTGGGAGCAGAACTATAACTAGGGTGGGGAAAAGGGGGCAAGTGCCCCACATCAAGCTGTTAAGGGGCACAATCATTAGGTGGCTTAGCTATGATTCTGACTGGGAACATGGGTCTATATTACCATCTCGAATGGTAAAATATCAAACACTCACATGAGCGAAACGGTACAAAAACGAACGTGCTATTGTGAGGGTCTGTGCCCCCCACACCCCCCCTTAAATATATATTCCAACTCCGTGGTCACACTACACTGAGGAAAGGGCAAATATTCCATTCCTCACTGTACTGCGACCCCAAAAAAACAAATTCATTTATGTACCTTTTCGCTCATGTGAGCGTTCGATATTGTTACCATTCGAGATGGTAATATAGACCCAGGAACATATGCACCATATCATTTACAGGCCTTTAATGTTTAGACATAGCTACTTGGGTGTTTCTGCTACATGAAGGAAGAGATTTGTGTGGAGCTCTACTTCCAAAGCTCATGCCTTCCACCTCCGTCTTAACTGCTGCTACTCAGCTCACCTGTGCCCAGTACCTGGACCAGACTAAGTCTGAATCTGGACTTAGAAGCAATTATGGTAGTCTGGGTAATGAAATAAAATAGAGCTAGGCTGAGACAAACCAAGTAATAAAATTCCAAACACCAGTTGATTGTGAGTACTTTCGTCCACTTTAATGAAATGAACTTCTTCAGACAATTGTACAACTGTTAACCCCTCCTATTAATCATCATCATAATCACATGACTAATTAAATTTGAAAATACATTCTTAAAAAATATTAAAAGTATAAAATATAAGAAACAAACAATGAAAAAAGTGCACTTCAAATAGTCCTAACTAAGCATTTTTTTAAAAACATCTAAAACATACTGTATTACAAATAATTTCAACATGCTAAACTTTTTATTTTCAACAAACAGGCTATGGGAACATTGGTCATTCAGGCCTGGAAAGCAGTAGGCATTCAAGTAAAGCTGCCAACATAATTCTTGTTTTTCCAAGATTAAACCTAAATTACCCCCTCTATAATTCATCTTTACTTGATCAATGATCCTGAACTTAAAAGTATACTCAGGGTTTTCCTATACATGTTTGGATAATGCATTGTTCTCCTTTGTCTTCCTTATGGTGTACAGGTGTTCATATAGTCTTTCTCTCAGCTTGCATTCTGTCTTACCTATATAGAAACTAGGACACTCGGAACATTTACTCAAATATATGGCATTCTTCAAATACAATCATATTTTTGTTAGTTTTAAAGTTTCTATTATTGATCTTATAATTGCCGCCTATATCTATATATCTGCAACATTCCTGTAATTTTATGATGTATTCAGGTTTCCCTTTCTAAGATGTCTTTTAGATTTGCTCCTCTTCTATATATAATGCTTGCCATTAACCCCAATTTGTTCCTACAATATGTGTTTTCTAAAAGGGTTACCCAATTTTTCTTCAAAATATTAATAATCAACCCTGCTTCTTTATTAAAGGTGGTTATAAAACTCATTTCATATTTTCTCTCTTCATTACTAACCCTGGGTTGCACATATACCTGCCTTTCAGTTGAAGAAGGTTGTCCTAATATGGATAAAAAGTGTCCATCCTGTCTTTTATTTATGACTTCTTTAATCAACTCTTCTAATAACAAGTCTGGGTACCATCTTTTTAGGAACATAATCTTTAGGGTTGAGCATTCAATCAGAAAATCAGAGTCCAAAATGTTCATTCTAGCTGCCCATACTAATTGGCCTTTTACCACCGATTTCTTTTGGTACATAGGGTGGGCGCTTGTGTAGTGCAGAAATAAATTCAAATATGTTTCCTTCCCAAATATTTTAGCCACAAAACATGAGTTAATTTGGTCTTTCCTTAATTCCACATCTAGATAGGCTATCTTCTCTTTCCCAAAAGTATATGTAAATTCTAGAAAGTTAGTACTTGTATTCAGTATTTCAACAACATTCTCTGCCATTTCAGCATCCCCTTTTAAAATAATGAAAATGTCATCCAAATAACATGTGTAATATTTAATACTGCTCATAATTTCCCTGTTATTAAATACATATGCCATGACAGTGTTAGAAAAACTGGCACCACAGGGAGACCCCATGGCTACACCCTTTTTTTGCAGGTAAAAACCTCCATCAAACATAAAGTAGTTATTTTTGAGAACAATGTCTAACAGTTATTCCACCAATTTTAACTCATTCCCTGACATACCTTTATCTAGAAGGAACCCTACCACCCATTCTATGCCTATCTCATGGGGTATAACCATGTACAAATCTTTTACGTCCATGGTTAAAAAGTGAGAATCATTATCAAACTTTTGTTTGTTCATATCTTCCAAAAAGTCCATGAATCTTTACAAATTTGTTTTTCTTTACTAATGTATTTCTTTATATAATTATCCACTACCTTTGCACATGCATAGGTGATAAAGTTCCTTCATCTATAATAGGTCTCATTGGTGGGTCATGTAAATTCTTATGTATTTTAGGTGTTCCAAACATGTCAGGAATAATAGGCATTTCCATAGGTAAAAAGTGAAATAATGTCACATCAATCTGGCCACAAGTAAACAAATCTCTAATGAATTCCTTAACTTTACGGTAGGCACCACTTAATTCATTTAACGTTATCACATCATAGGTGTCTGTGTTCAAAATTTTATACATTCTGTTCACATAGTCCTCCTTCTCCATGAATACTAACCCCCCCCCCCCACCCTTGTCAGGTTTCATTACCCTAGTGTTTGTTGACTTTAAATTGTTCACCATAAATGTTTCACTTTCTGTAATATTGTTAAACTTTCCTCCATTTTTATTATTAGGAATATACTCCCTAAAGTCAATTTCACACATCTTTTCAAAGGTTAATAATATTGGATGCAATGGGGGGTTAAAAGTACTAGAAATTGAAAATGTTTTTTTAACCAATGAATCTTTCCCACCAAAAAGCATTTGTAAATTAAGTTTTCTCAAATACATTTTAAAGTCCATTAATAAATTAGGCATATTAACATTCTTCGAGGGGGCAAAGGTATGACCTTTAGCTAGAATGTCTATTAATTCACTATTAAATGTATTGTCAGTGAAATTAAACACATTAAAGTGACCTTCAATATTGATTATCACAGTGGGTCCATTCACTCTTGTCGGTTGGTTTATTCCACTCCTAATGTATTCTCGAGGGTCCAGTACTACCTCCTCTGTTTATTCCTGTAGCCCTTCTTGTTCTTTTGATTGCCTCCAGACCCCTTCCAAAAATTTGTATCCCTACCATTGTTATTCTGCACCATATTTGATCCCTTACCATACTGTGCTCTCAGACGTTCATTACGTCTGACATGGTGTTCCCCTTCCTGTTCGTCATCAGTGGAAAGGGGTGTGGTGTCCTCATTCAGTGGATTAGCATATGATGTGCTATTGGATGGAATCCAAGTGTCTATTTTGTCTTGTTTAAATGAGTGCAGGGGAGGAGGAAAAGCCTTGCCCTCTGAATAATCACATTGGTCTCTTTCTAATTTCTTATTTTTATTATCTTTTAATTTAATAAGCAATTGGTCTATACTGTCCAGGATTTTTGTGTATTCATATTTATATCTGTCAAAATCAGAATTATTATGAATACTGCTTTCCAATACTATGCATTCGCCCAAAAGTATATAATTTTCACTTTTATCATTCCCAGTCATCAATTCAATAAGTTGCAGTCCTTTTTAGTTAAAGAAAGACACTAACTCAAGATGGAATTTACAGTTAGCAATCACACCCATAGGGTAGGTCCAGCTTCTAAGTCCTTTGGGGACATGCCCTCATTTCAGGCATTCCTCCAGATAACTAATGTTGAGCTGATTCTTTCTATACTTCAGTAATTTACTGTCAAAAAGCTTTAATTCTGTAGTTATGCTGTTCCACCAGCCGGTTGTTCCTCGCTGTTAAGTTTGTTTCCAAAGTTAAATGATGCTTCTTTCTGTAGTCATTCAGCAAACACAGAATCTGCTATAAGCCTCTGTGGTAAATCATTACTAACAGTGCTGCTAGTTGAAAAACTGCCTTGTAGGTTCCTATTAGGCAGAGATAAGTTCATTGAATTGTTACCTGCTGCTGGGTTATTATTGATAGTCATTGGTTCCCCCAAAAAGTTGAAGGGAGATTACTTTGCAAGTTGTTAGGACCAGAAATTCTATTATGCACTCGTTGACTAAGCTCATCCACTTTTTGGGATAAGGTTTGTACCACTCTAGTT
The DNA here is from genome assembly GCF_019279795.1 of Protopterus annectens. NCBI lineage: Eukaryota > Metazoa > Chordata > Ceratodontiformes > Protopteridae > Protopterus > Protopterus annectens. The sequence goes on from NC_056737.1 coordinate 1,960,571,549, forward strand.
AAATTCCCAAGTGTTAAGGAAATAAAAAGTTTAGCACATTGAAATTATTTGTAATACAGTATGTTTTTGATGTTTTTAAGAAAATGCTTAATTAGGACTATTTGAAGTGCACTTTTTTCATTGTTTGTTTCTTATATTTTATACTTTTAAGCATTTTTTTAAGAATGTATTTTCAAGTTTAATTAGTCGTGTGATTATGATGTGTATAAATAGGAGGGGTTAACAGTTGTACAATTGTCTGAAGGAGTTCATTTCATTAAAGTAAATGAAAACGCTCACAATCAACAGGTGTTTGGAATTTTACTACTTGGTTTGCCTCAACCTAGCTCTGTTTTATTTCATTTTTCAGTGGTTTGTGATTTTTCTTGGTATTGTCGAGTTGGAACTGAGGAGCATGCCTGAAGAAGGTGAAACCAGTACCCCATTGCTTTATTCTCAAGCTGCAGCAGAGACAGATAATATTTCCTTAACACTTGGGAATTTAACTAGAATGGTACAAACCTTATCCCAAAAAGTGGATGAGCTTAGTCAACAAGTGCATAATATAATTTCTGGTCCTAACAACTTGCAAAGTAATCTCCCTTCAACTTTTTTGGGGAGACCAATAATTGTCAATAATAACCCAGCAGCAGGTAACAATTCAATTAACTTATCTTCACCTAATAGGAACCTACAAGGTGGTTTTTCGACTAAAAGCACTATTAGTAATGATTTACCACAGAGGCTTATAGGAGTTCCTGTGTTTGCTGAATGGCTACAGAAAGAAAGATCATTTAACTCTGGAAAATACATTAACAGCACGGAGCAACCAGCAGGTGGAACAGCATAACTACAGAATTAAAGCTTTTTGACAGTAAATTACTGAAGTATAGAAAGAATCAGCTCAACATTAGTTATCTGGAGGAATGCCTGAAACGAGGGCATGTCCCCAAAGGACTTAGAAGCTGGACCTACCTTATGGGTATTGTCGCTAACTGTAAATTCCATCTTGAGTTGGTATCTTTCTTTAACCAAAAAGGGCTGCAACTTATTGAATTGATGATTGGGAACTATAAAAGTGAAAATGATAAATTTTTGGGCAAACTCATAGTATTGGAAAGCAGTATTCGTAATAATCCTGATTTCAACAGGTACAAATATGAATACACAAGGATCCTAGACAGTATAGAGCAATTGCTTATTAAATTAGAAGACAATAAAAATAAGAAATTAGAAAGAGAGCAGCATGATTATTCAGAAGGCAAGGCTTTTCCTCCTCCCCCGCCCTCATTTAAAAAAGATGAAATAGATATTGTGCTTGGTCTCAGTGTGACTTCATAATGTCATAATATTTACTGCATACACCTGTGTTTAGGCTTCACACTTTATCCACCCAGTGTTCTATTGTTTGGTGCATTTTTTAACTCAACCAGTCTGTCCTCTGGAACTCACTGCTAGATAGACAAGGGGAACAACTACAAGTTTGGAGCTTTTCTTCATGGGCATCCACTGAAAATGGACTCCTACTCAGTCAGACTTTACTGGTAATCAAATGTCAGTTAATATGGATGTATAAAAGGAATGGGAGAGGTGCTTCTAATTGATTCTGAAGAGGTCTCCAGTGTGGAGACGAAAGCGCTAAATCCATTTTACTGAGTTCTATTTGTCCAATAAACAGTGTCTTATCTGTGAAAAACGAGTGGATTTTGTGGAGTGTGGCTTTGATTTCGTGGTTTTGGAAGACAGCCTTCATTGGTACCGAACTGTACTACTATTTTTTATGAAATAGATATTCTTATTCCATCCAATAGTGTATCATATGTTAATCCACTGAATAAGGACACCACACCCCTTTTCACTGATGATGAACAGGAAGGGGAACACCACGTCAGACGTAGTGAATGTCTGACAGCACAGTAGGCACAGGGATTAAATATGGCGCAGAATAACGCTGGTAGGAATACAAGTTTTTGGAATGGGTCTGGAGGCAATTGAAAGCACAAGAAGGGCTACAGGAACAAACAGAGGAGGTAGTACTGAACCCTCAATAATGCATTAGGAGTGGAATAAACCAACTGACAAGAGTGAATGGACCCACTGTGATAACCAGTACAGAAGGTAACTTTAATGTGTTTAATTTCACTGACAACACATTTAATAGTGAATTAATAGACATTCTAGCTAAAAGTCTTACCTTTGCCCCCCTCAAAGAATGTTAATATGCCTAATTTATTAATGGATTTTAAAATGTTTTTGAGAAAACTTAATTTACAAATGCTTTTTGGAGAGAAAGATTAATGGTTAAAAAAGCATTTTCAATTTTTAGTACATTTAACCCCCCATTGCATTCAACTTTATTAACCTTTGAAAAGATGTGTGAAATTGACTTTAGGGAGTATATTCCCAATAATAATAAAAATGAAGGGACGTTTAACAGTCTTACAGAAAGTGAAATATATATAGTGAACAATTTAAACTCAACAAACACTAGGGTAATGAAACCAGATAATTGTAGCAAACTGGTGAAAATAAAAACTAAAAACCACAAATTCACCAGTAGGACTAGTAGACACAAGTCTATTTTTCAGGTTAAGTGCTTTCATCAAAGTAAAATTGACTTCCTCAGAACAATATACAGTCATGTGGATTTAAATATATTACACTGTCACAGGATAGGTGAGGAATCCCACCAGTCAAACAAAAGATCTCTTGAATAAATTAATACCTTAAAGGCATACACTATAAACACTAAAAATACAATAAAATACATTTCTGTAAAGAAATTATATAAAATTAAACCCTTTCTGCTCTTTCTTTTAAAGCAGGCAAGATAGATATGAAATCATTTAATCCTGGACACAGACTAGCTGCCAAACGAAGCTGCCACATCAGTTCCTTCATGTTTAAAGTGTTTTTCCAGTTGCCACCCATGGGGTTTATTTCAATGGTATTTAATATCCCAAACTTAAATCCAGAGACATTAACACATATTTTACTATGCCTAAATAAGGCATTGGTTTCTTTTAAATTCTTAATGTCATATAAGTGTTCATATATCCTGGACCTGAGAGCCCTCTCAGTTTTCCCAACATAAAACCCCGGGCAGGAATTACACTTTGCCAGATAAACTATTTTGCTAGTCTGACAGTTACCTTTTTTGAAAAACACTGTGTCCTGGTTGATATTATCAAGTTTCAAACTAGCAGCCGATAGTATATATCTACACTGTGTACAACAACCACAGGCTTTGGTGAATTCATTCATTTTTTTCACTGCTATTGTTTATGTTACCCTCCAAGGTAAGTTTCAAGTTGCGGCCCACTTTAGTACAAAAAATAGGCTGTTCACCCACTGCTTGTAAAATATTAGGGTCACCCCTAAAAATGTTTAAATTCTTACAAAGTATATTTCTGATGTCATTATAATGTGTACTATATTGCACTACACATGCCTGGGAGAAGTTATGGGTAGAACTCTCTGTTGTTTCACAGTTTTTGGTTTTAGAAAGACCTCTACCTATAAAGATTCATATTTAGAACCCCAATCTCTCAAAACCTCTTGTAAACTACCCTCTACAACCTCTAGTGGATAATCTCTCTCCAGGAACATGTTCCTCAGGTCACGGAATTCCTTAATGACGTCCTCAAGATGGGATGTCATCCTAGAAATTCTGATTGCCTGTCCCTTGACAATACTTTTTTTCTGGTATAGTGGGTGGTGACTTTGGAAATGGAGGTAGGAATTACAAAAATTTTTCTTTCTATACACCTTGGATCTAAAACAACACACATCTTTAATGATGGTGATATCAAGATAGTGAATTTCTTTCTCATTACAGTCATAGGTAAATTTCAAATAATGGGTAGTGCCATTTAGATATTCAACAAAACCAGCAATACTTTCCTTGGTACTCTTCCATAAAATAAAAATATCATCCAGGTACCTGCTGCAAAACAAAATATCCAAATGAAACCTACTTTCAAAAATAAACTCTTTCTCCCACCCTAATAAAACAAGGTTTGCATAAACGGGGGCACAAGCTGCCCCCATAGCAACTCCTTTGGTTTGTTTGAAATATTGCCCTTCAAAAAAAATATAGTTGTTATCTAAAATCAAGGCCATAATTTCACAAATAAGCTGTACACGCTCTGGAGATAAACTAGAATGATCAAACAGCATTTTTTCAAAATAATCCAAACCTTCCTCTCTAGGAATACAGGAGAATAAATCTTGTACATTTATTGTCAAAAAAAATCAGATCAGGATTCCATAAATCTTGCTTAATCTGTCCCAGAAAGTCCCAAGAATCTTTCACAAGATGTGGCATACTCTCAACTACATGCTTAAACATCTGATCCACAAAGACTGCCAAATTGTGTGTTTTAGACCCCCCTGCTGCCACAATAGGCCTAAATGGGGGTGACAAAATATCTTTGTGGATCTTAGGGATGCCAAATATACTTGGTACCTTGGGAAAATTGTTTAATAGAAAAGAGTAAAAATGTTTGGCATTTAAAATTATTTCAGGCTTATCAATGTAGAAATATAATTCCTAGGGGACTTAGGGTTAGGATTCAACCCATGGTGGCTGAACCAGATGAATGTCTTCTCACACAATGGGCTGATGCCCAACAAAATGTTTCTATGACTTTTGTTGATCTTTTGAGTAGTTTTTATGAGAGGAAGGTTGTACAGCAAATTGCCAATGTATCGCAGATTAGTAAAACTGTGGAGGTGTTTTCTGTACTTCCTTGCTATAAAGATAATATTGGAAAACTTGGCAAGGAATTGGCAACTTTGGATTTAGGTTTGAAGGATAGGAAGTTCAAGAAATTTAATAGGGATGTGGGGGACTATGACAGGGGGAAGCCATTTGATTTGCAACCTAGGATCAAATTTGATATGCCTATAGATTCATCTAAGAGAATGAGTTACTCGGCCTAAATCTATTCTGAAGAAAAGGAGCAGGGAGTCTACTCCATCTGATGATGACTCATCCTCCAATACTGAATGGGAGGATACTCATATCAGCATTTCTCCTGTTTCCAAGAGGAATAATTTGGACAGAGGCTTTATCGGAAAGACCCCTTTAGGAACAAGTCCCAGAGACGAGGGGGGAGGAAGCATCACAAACCCAGATGGGCTGGGGGACATCCTTCAACAGATGACCAGGATTTAGTATCCAATGTTAATAATGTGCATAATATTTCCTCAGTGGTATTGGATGGCCAACAAGTTGATATATTGAATAAAGGACTAAGTTTTGTCCCTGGGTTTTTTCTCCAAGAACATTGTTTTGCTGAAGATGTGGTTAAATTTTGTCAAAATTTGAATTTGAAATGCTTTTTTCATGGGACTGATTGTGATGCCTCTGAGGTTAGGGAATTTCACTTCCATGCCTCCAGGTTCAGGCCACCTATGCAACCCATTGTTCAAACATTTCAAAATGCTGTCCTCAAGGATTTACATTTGTATTTACATAAACAGGGCAAGCTTAAAGATAATCTGAACAAAAATCAGAAAATGTGTTTGGAGAAACTGATTAACAACAAAGACATTGTTGTTCTTTCAGTGGACAAGGGTGGAGCAGTGGTAGTCTAGGATCTGGGGGACTATGAAGCTGAAGCTGATTGTCAGTTATCTAACCATAATCATTATCAGGAAATGCAGGCGGATCCCACTTTGCAATTTAAAAAGGATGTCGACAAGTTTTTGGATTTGGCTACAGAGGAGGGCATTATTAATGATGAAGTGTGTCATCAACTCAAGGTTGATTTTCCTAGCAGGCAATATATCTATTTTCTCCTGAAGATCCACAAAGACCCCACAAGGCTGCCCAGGAGACTGATTGTATCAGGCAGGGGTTCCCTTATGGAACCCCTTTCTGAATTCCTCACATTATATCTAAAACCACTTTTGGCACATATACATTCTAGAATTCAAGATACTACACAGTTCCTGTCCATTATCTCTGAGACCCAACTAGAGTCCCATTGGATTTTATGCACCTTGGATGTCACCTCCCTATATACCAGTATTCCTCTTTGGGCAGGACTTTTGGCCCTGCAATATCATTTGGATAAGGTTAATATCTATAAACCTGGTTTTAATACCCTCTTGGTATGCATGACTGAACAGGTCCTGATTCACAATGTGTTTTTTTTTAAGGACAGATGCTTTTGGCAGACACAGGGCACTGCTATGGGGGCTTCTTTTGCCCCCATTTATGCAGACTTATTTATGGCGTATGTGGAGGACCAGGTAATTTATGACATCAGTCACAATATCTATATTAACGAGATGGATATTTGGAGGAGGTATCTTGATGACTGCTGGATGGTGTGGAGAGCTAGTAAGGAATTCCTTTTTGAATTCCTTGAGTATCTAAATGGCAATATATGGGGGATTGAGTTTAAGTCGACATTTTCTAGATCTGAAATTACGTTTTTGGATGTTTTGGTAAAAAGAATGGGCACCAACACTCTTGAGAGTGAGATATTTAGAAAATTTCCTCAATTCAATACCTTATTACATGCACCTAGTTTCCACCCCCAGCATGTCATCAAGAACATCCCCAAGTCCCAATTCCTTTGTGTTAGAAGGATTTGTTCCAGTTCCTCCGCATACGACCATCACAGGAGGAATCTTATCATCAGGTTTAAAGGTAGGGGTTATGTAGGGGGTGACATCACGAGGGCCAATCATTTTGCAAATCAGCAAGATAGAACTGATTTATTATTCTATCAAAATCTGGATCATGTCAAGTCTGATTTGCTTAGATTGGTTACAACTTATGGGAGGAATACAGCTGGATTCATGAACATTATCCGTAAGTATTGGTATCTGTTAAAATCGGATAATGTCTTAGAGAAATATGTAGGGGACTGGTGTCATTACTCATTTCAGAAAGGGCGGTCTTTGGGCTCTCTTTTTAGTCATTACAAGAAGGTTTATTACAGAGATACATGTTCCATTACTCAAGCTCACCTTTTTATAGGCCCTGTTTTTGGATGCTATCCATGTGGTCATTGTACCTACTGCCCTAGGGTGTTGAAATGTCAGACTTTTTCTTCACAAAATTGTCCACAGGTTTATGATATATTATGTTTTGCCAATTGCAGTACATCTTGGGTGATTTATTTGGCCCAGTGCAATTGTCGAGCTTTCTATGTTGGACAAACTTCCCGTCCTTTTAAGGTTAGGATAGGGGAACATCTTAGTGATATTAAAAACAAAAAGGGGTCCAGTTCATTATATAAACACATTTCTAAACACCCTATGGGCAATTTTTGTTTTATGGTCATTGATCACATCAAGGACAGACATGTACAATCCCATGTTTTACATGATAAGCTCACTTAAAAAGAGAAAATGTGGATCATCAAACTAGGGGCTCTATTTTCCCCTGGCTTGAATGATCATTTTTGAGGCATCCAATTCATATAGTTGTTGTTATATTTTTGTTGTTAGATTTGGGTTTATATACTCATTTAAATAATTGGGACAACTGGGTTCATTTGTAACACATTTCATGTATTTTTGAACTAGTGCACTATTTTATTGATGCACTAGAGGGCGTACCATGCTTCCTATATGAAGTTTATATAAGTTGCAAGACAGGAAGTTAGCTTTTGTCTTTATTTTGTACATCATGTTTGGTTGCTGATGAAGGATTTACAGAAACCGGTACAACCATGTTGGTGTACGGTTATGTTATGTTGCTGTCTTGAATTTGGACATTAAATGAAGATTGCCTGATTCCAGGAGTTTAGTGCTGGCTTTTCTTTTTTAACTTTACTAGGGTAACGAAACCTGACAAGGGTGGAGGGTTAGTATTCATGGAGAAGGAAGACTATGTGAACAGAATGTATAAAAATTTGAACACAGACACCTATGATACAATAACATTAAAAGAATTAAATGGTGCCTACCGTAAAGTTAAGGAATCCATTAGAGATTTGTTTACTTGTGGCCAGATTGATGTGACATTATTTCACTTTTAACTGTGGCAACACCTATTATTCCTGTCATGTTTGGAACACCTAAAATACATAAGAGTTTACATGACCCACTAATGAGACCTATTATAGATGGAAGGAACTCTATCACCTATGCATGTGCAAAGGTAGTGGATAATTATATAAAGAAATATATTAGTAAAGAAAAACAAATTTGTAAAGATTTGTGGTCTTTTTTGGGAGACATGAACAAACAAAAGTTTGATAATGATTCTCACTTTTTAACCATAGACGTAAAAGATTTGTACATGGTTATACCCCAAGAGGTAGGCATAGAATGGGTGGTAGAGTTCCTTCTAGATAAAGGTATGCCAGGGAATGAGTTAAGATTGGTAGAACTCCTAGACATTGCACTCAAAAATAACGACTTTATGTTTGATGGAGGTTTTTACCTGCAAAAACATGGTGTAACCATGGGGTCCCCCTGTGGCACCAGTTTAGCTAACACTGTCATGGCATACAGAGAGAACTGGCATGTATTTAATAACAGGGAAATTATGAGCAGTATTAAATATTACACATGTTATTTGGATGACATTTTCATTATTTTAAAAGGGGATGCTGAAATGGCAGAGAATGTTGTTGAAATACTGAATACAAGTACTAACTTTCTAGAATTTACATATACTTTTGGGAAAGATAAGGTAGCCTATCTAGATGTGTAATTAATGAAAGACCAAATTAACTTATGTTTAGTGGCTAAAATATTTAGGAAGAAATGTATTCTAATTCATTTCTGCACTACTTAAGCTCCCACCCTATGTACCAAAAGAAATCTGTGGTAAAAGGCCAATCAGTATGGGTAGCTAGAACGAACACTTTGGACACTGATTTTCTGACTGAATGCTCAACCCTAAAGAATATGTTCCTAAAAAGAGGGTACCCAGACTTGTTATTAGAAGGCTTGATTAAAGAAGTTATAAATAAAAGACAGGATGGGCACTTTTTACCCATATAAGGACACCCTTCTTCAACTGAAAAGAGGGTATATATGCAACCCAGGGTTAGTAATAAAGAGAGGAAATATGAAATGAGTTTTATATCCACCTTTAATAAAGGTGCAGGGTTGATTATTAATATTTTGAAGAAAAATTGGGTAACCCTTTTAGAAGGCACATATTGTAGGAACAAATTGGGGTTATGGCAAGCATTATATATAGAAGAGGGGCGAATATAAAAGGCATCTTAGAAAGAGAAACCTGAGTGGTGCTGCGGTAGCATTGTCGCCTCAAAGCAAGACATTGTCCCGTTCGATTCTCAGCTAGAGCATCTTGTGTGTGGAGGCATACATGAATGGGGCATGCCTTTGTTGAAGGTTGTGCATCAGGGCTGGTAACCCGGTACGTAAAAATCCACTACCAATCATTAGCGGACCAGAGTTCCGCTGTGGCGACCCCTAACCGTGGAAAGCCAAAAGACACAAACAAACAAGAAAGAGAAACCCAAATACATCCTAAAATTACAGGAATGTTTAGGTGTGAAACCTGCCCATACTGCAGATATATAGATATAGGGGCCAATTATAAGATCAATAATAAAAACTTTAAAACTAAGAAAAAAATACGATTGTAATATGAAGAATGTCTATCTGAGTAAATGTAATGACTGTACTAGTTTCTATATCGGCAAGACAGAACACAAGCTGAGAGAAAGACTATATAAACATCTATATAGCATAAGGAAGACAAAGGAGAACAATGCATTATCCAAACGTATAGGAAAACCCTGGGCATATGTTTAAGTTCAGGATCATTGATCAAGTAAAGATGAATTACAGAGGGGGTAATTTAGGTTTAATCCTGGAAAAACAAGAACTATGATGGCAGCTTTACTTGAATGCCTACTGCTTTTCAGGCTTTCCAGGCCTGGATTAGAGATTTGTTTGTTGAAAATAAAAAGTTTAGCACATTGAAATTATTTGTAATACAGCATGTTTAGATGTTTTTAAGAAAATGCTTACTTAGGACTATTTGAAGTGACTTTTTTCATTGTTTGTTTCTTATATTTTATACTTTTAAGTATTTTTTTAAGAATGCATTTTCAAGTTTAATTAGTCATGTGATTATGATGTATATAAATAGGAGGGGTTAACAGGTGTACAATTGTCTGAATAAGTTAATTTCATTAAAGTGGACGAAAACGCTTACAATCAACTGGTGTTTGGAATTTTATTACTTGGTTTGCCTCACCCTAGCTCTGCTTTATTTAATTTTTCAGTGGTTTTATGTTTTTTCTTGGCAGTCTGTGTGCTATGGTGAGTGGAGCATGGACAGGTATTTACATTCCATCAGCCACACACACACTCTGTATGGAACTCTGCCTTATATATCCATGCAAGCCAGACTTCCTTACAAAATGAAATATTATATTCATGCCACATGATCCACTAAATCTCCAAGCATTCAGCATCACACACATAATTTATTACTAACATTTTTTTGGATGGTGGTATATTTTTTCGAAGGCTACCAAGTTTTTAGTAAGTCCACACTCAGAGATCAAGGTCTTGCCATTAGCCCTAGAGAGATAAGCAGTGGATGCCAAGACTGGAGCGGGCAGCTTGAGCTGTTGAACCTAAAAACAGCTCAAGTGAGGGATGAGAATAAGGGAATGACTGAGCATGTGGTAGGATAATGGATCTGCAGCATTAATGCAGAACTTCTGCTATTAGCATAAGTAAATCAGTCACATAAGGCAAGGAAAACATAATTGCTAAAATCAAGAAACTGTGAATAGCATGGTACAAAAGTAATGCAAGAGGATCGCTCAGATGCCTGTACAGATTAATACTAGCAGAAATAACACTGAGAAGAAAATATCAAAGCTCAGGAGGATATCCTCTCTATCTTACATTTTATTTCCTTACATTCATTTTGATTGATTGACTGATTTCTACCCAAAGAAAGCTTACAGAGGCAGATTACACATGGCTTGGGAAACTGAGGTTACAAACATGGCATAGTATGTTAAAAGAAATGGATAAAAGGCAGATACGATAGATGAGGATTAGATTTTGATGCTAGTGGAGTATTCAGAGGAGAATAAAGGAAAACATATGAGCCCAGTTGTAGCAGAAAAGGTAAGAATATAGGAGCAATATTATCAGAAATTAAGCATACTGGAAAAAAAAAACTAGCTGAAGAAAATCTCCACTGATATCAGGACAGATAATGGTAAGAATATATCTATATCTATCTCTCTGTATATAGAGAGATAGATAAATACACATCCATCTACAATCCCTTTTTCTCATATTTACACATGGGGTTTGGATGTCACTTCAACAGTGGCAACCATCTAGAGCCAATATTCACACTGTCAGGTGGTTAGCCCAACTGTGGTCATTTTATCATACCACATATACTCACTCACACTTTAGGGTGTTAAGTCTACCTACTGCATACCTTTGGAATGTGGGGGGAGCCAAGGCACCCACAGTTAAGCCATAACAACACAGGGAGGACATGTAGACTCCACACAGAAGGCACCCCAGCCAAGAATCAAACCAGAGAACCTGTTGCTGTGAGGTGATAACACCATCTGCTGTGCTACTGATATATATATATATATATATATATATATATATATATATATATATATATATATATAGACACCCACACACATTATAAACACATTTAAGTAGTTCATAATGCAGTATATTCAGCTCTCTCTCTCTCTCTCTCTCTATATATATATATATATATATATATATATATATATATATATATATATAGACACCCACACACATTATAAACACATTTAAGTAGTTCATAATGCAGTATATTCAGCTATTTTACGTGAAGACACTGTAGAAGTCAAAACATGTTGTTTCTAGAAAATGTATCCAAGTAATATTGAGCAACCATGTAAACTTAAAAAAGAACAGTATATACAAGACAGCTAACTGCTTTTGGATAAAAAATGTTTAAATTACCTAAGCATTTGTGCAAGTATGGATATCCGGTAACTGTTAAGAAATAGTGAACATTCACTTCACTAAGAATGTACAGAAGCAGCCATTGAAGCCCACCTTGCACATATTTATTTTTCTTACTGCTTTGCAATTACAGCATGTCTTTTATTGAATAATTCTTTATAGTTACTACAGGCATTTTTTAATGGAGACAGAGTAATATTTTGGCATAAAAACAAAAGGCAGTGACAGCTGTAAAACTCTGAATGTTTCTATAAATAGCTTAATGCAGTTATGCAGCCATAATTAAAATGCAGGCAATGCAATGCTAATTACAAAATGGCACAGTCAGATATTAAAGATAGGACAGCATTATATAAATCTGTTATCTTAGTGGCAGTTCAGACCAGTTGAGTTCTGGTCATGTAATGGCAAATTACTGGATAAAAATCAGAGGTACTTAATATGAAGAATGTTCCATTTCCAAAATTATTTTGATGCATTTTACTTTTTAGGTTTTATTATTGAAAATGGATCAGTAAACGAGGGCAAGTGGTAGCAGAGACTGGACAAGATGAGCTTTCTGAGTCAGATTATGCCATCATCACATTTAAGAAAGAAACGACATGTACATAACCCATCTGAGAAATGTATAAGTTAATCATCTCACATGGAATTGTCCACTGTAGCTTTATATACCAATCATTTAACATAAAAAGTGAAAATAAGAGAAATTTTAAAGATTAACCTTGTAATGCAATTTTCTGGAGAACACAAGAGAGTTATTTATTCAGAATTTTCACTTTACAATCTGTGATTGTGAAAGACAATTCAGGCAGTGAGGTAAAATTCTGATGGGTTTTGTTATCCATTTTATTTTGTTAGAATTCCTCATACCCTTTCTAATGCATGCTTTGGGTCTCAAAAGTCAAGGACGTGCTGATCTTGAAATATAGTGTCTGGCTTACCCCAGCTCTGTGGTATGAATGGATGAAACTCTGGTCACGGTCAAGACAACTTAAGAAACTGCAAGCCTGCATGAAACAACTGTGGCTTCTTTTTCCTCTTTTTTGAGGAATGTTAAGGATATATCTATTCTACAAGCTACTGCTTTTAGTGTCTTCAGTTTTTCAGACCTAACAAGTGCATTGGTCACTGAATGTCTATTCTTTCAGTCACCATCCTAAAGTCAGTTTATCCTGGGGATTTAATAAAATTGTGTAGAAATAGTAGAAGATCTACACTGAAAGTACCATGGCCATATATGCAAATCCCCTTGGCATCTTGCGTCTTGTATATTAATGAAGATGCATTAATGAGGGAGAGCCATGTAACATGGTTAGTGAATCAGTGTAGGGAGTGTGTTACTGTGTCCAGAAATGAGTAACACTCCCCCTGCACTGCCAAAGTGCCAGATAGCAATGTATGTATATGTAATAAGTAAATTTGTTTTAATTTTGTGCGTGTATGTGTGTGTGTGTGTGTGTGTGTGTGTGTGTGTGTGTGTGTGTGTGTGTGTGTGTGTGTGTGTGTGTATGTGTGTGTTTGCGCAGCATGGTGCTTATCAATGGACACATGCCAGACATCTAAAAATAGAAAACGGATACATTTAATTATTGAGCGGGTTTGCACAGTGTGCAGTGGTGCTTAGCGGTGCGTAAACATAGTGGAGAGATATATGTAAAAGTATTACAGCTTTTTAAATGGCCATGTAGCTGAATGGTTAGAGTGACAGCTTTATGTGTTGTAGATGCAGTGTTCAAATACACACACAGCTTATTTTGTAAATACACACTATGAGACATCTTTTAAATCCTGATTACATTTTTTTGAATACACAGATAGGTTATTAGAATTAGTTTGCAAATACACATTTATGAGAAGTACCATTAAATCTTGATTGAAGTTTGTATGAATACACAGACAGGGTATGAAGCATTTATGTTACAAATACACAATTATGAGAAGTATGTGTAAACCCTTCGTGGAATAATGCATGTATGCACAGACATGTTATTAAACATTGTAGTTTGCAATTACACAATTATAAAATGCATTGTTAAATCCTGCTTTGCTGTGCTTAGCTAAGCTTTGCTAAACACAGCTAAGCCTTGCCAAGCACTGCTTAACTCATTCCCTGCAAAGGAGCTCAGGAAGTTTGCATTGTAACTTCCAATGGGCGGAGCCTAAACCTTTTGACAGAATCAAGTTATGTCTTCACATTTCAAACAAATGTTCATATCTCTGGAACCATAGGGGTTATGAAAGAAGTATAAATGTCAAACTCTTTAGCGCAAACTATTTTTATAATGGTAGTATTCTTTAGCTTCTAGCTCTTAAACCAAATTTTATAAGTCGCAGTAAACACAGTAATTATTACATTTGTAATATTTTGTAAAAAACTCACAATATCTTAGCAACCAGTCAAGTTACATACATACTGTCAGCAACATTTTATTCATCTAGCTGACAGCCTTCATATGAGGCTAAGGATTTCTGTCTGCATTTCTTGGTTGTTGAGCTATTTAGACAAATGTGAAAATGTTATCTTTATAAATTAATGTCATAAAAACAACAGTTAATATCTATTTACCTGCACAAGACAGAGGTCAAATATTAATGCAGTTGAGTTTGCCATTCTGTAAGCTTTAAGAAGAAATCTTATACAACCTTGTACATAGCATGGTTTTGGAATTATTGATGCAAATATGAACAAGCAATATTTGACTGCTAGAGGTGGCAGTAGGAGTTAATTGCAGATGCACCTGGAGACGTCACTCAGATGTAATGAGTTAAACAAGGACTGTTTTAACAGTGCTTACCTGGTTTGCGCATTGCTAAGTGGTGTGAGGCACCATTTACCAATGCGTGTTTAAGTACTGGTCAGCTCAGCTAAGCTGGTTTGCAACACCTGCATTATATGAACTGTTCATCATAAAAGACTGTAGACATATAACAATCACTGCATGAAAGCACCCGTAATAAAGCTGTGTTGTGCAATATGTGTGTATTTTGGGCTGTTTGTCATGAAATTGAGGATTACATCTGCCATGGAGTAAAAACATGAATAATACTACTAAGTGACTGAAGGTTTGCTAATAAAGAGTCTTTTGCTAAACTGTAGATGTGGAGCTGTACTACAAGATATAATGCATAATGATATGTGTTCTGCACTAAGATCTGAGCCAATAATAAGAACACCCAAGGTATATTGTGTATCTCAGAATTGTCTTGTATTAACCATTGCATTTCAGCTATATGCATTGCTGCTGTTAGGTATGCTGCTGCAAGTAAGTATGATGAAACTGCAATAGCTGTAGACTGAAAATACACCATCTGCAACTGTATATAGGTCAGGTAGCCAACCCAGCACTCCAATATGGTCTGTACACATCACACATATTCCCACCCACTTTGTTAATTGTCTACACCTACATTCCATGTATTAATGCACAGTTCACCTACTATATCTGTCATGCATGAATCTCATGTATATGTGTTCAAGTGTCACTGCAATCTTGTATAAAGCTCTACCTTTATTACCAGCTCATATTTTGTTACCAGGTGAGCTCTAGGCACATATCAGTCAATCTATGCTCAGCAGTGGCTCAGTAGCTCAGTTTGATAAATTCTAGGTGTGATGTACATTTTGTCACACACAGACCAGGGTTCAAATCCAGGGATAACTACTACTAAATATTTATAGAAACAGTTATGTATTGTTAACAGATGTTCTCCCCACAGAAATGACAAGTAAATAAATGGCTGTAGTAGCTGTTTGAATGGGTTAATTATCTCTGTGTTCAGATGTACCAGAGTGTTAGCATTGCTCAGTAAGGTAATAAGACATCAGTAAATATAGTCAACAAGTACAATAGTCATAAAAGTGAATAAAAGAAATAAAACTGTTTAATCTTGGTACAGCTGTATGCCTGGTGTGTCTGTGAATGTTTGCTGATAGTCTAACCCCACGCCTGCCAAGGATGGCATGATAGGTAAACTCTATGTACTGTGCACGATACATGTCTCTCAAGTGTCACCCTGTCACAGACTGTGATCACTGTTGCCAAATCCCTTACAAATCCCTTGGGCACAGATTTGTCATCCACTTGATTTATGTCAATAGCACAGTCACACTATATCAGTCCACAGTACACCTTGGTTGTCATATATGTCCCCCTGACAGTAATAGTCCCTTGTAGTTGTGTACCTGTAAGTGTTACAGCATGGCCCATACTGTCCCATGTGGATAGCGTGAGAGGTATGTGGGTGTTACAGAAGCTATAGGGCACTTGTATACATAAAATAAGGGCAGACCTGTAGAATACGTATATAAGAGTACTGTTGCAAACAATATAGCTTATACTGGTAGTAATGGAATGTATTTCTCTCTCCCCCACCCCTTATCTGCATCATTATTTATTATTGTTTGTTATAAATCGGGTATGGTTTACGTTTAACATATGTTGTTCTGAAAATGTTATGTGGGCCTTGTGTTTTATTATTATGTATTACAATGGTTAGAGACTAACATATCTTGTTGAATTACCTATGCTGTTGGCCTTATGCTGTAACTGTTACTGGCATGTTGTTACTATACTGACTGCTATCTTCCTTATTGTTGTGTTCCATATGCTATGCAATGTTATGTTACTGGGTTAATTGTAACATTCTGGCATGCTGTTATAACTAACAAAATTTTCTGTTCATTACTAACCTATACACTTTGAAATACCTCAGCACCATAGTTCGACTGAGTAGGCTAGTTCCTGGTGATCCACCTACCCTACCTCAGCCGGCCATGGCACCGGGTCCCAGTACGTCTGGGACCCAACCTGGTGCTTCCCCCTCTGCTGGTCCTGCACCACCAATGGGTGGAACCACCTCAGGGGACAGAGCCTGGGAGTGGGAGTGGAGAGGGAGTCATCACCCAGCAACAGCTACCAGGGATGGTGTGCAGGCTTGTGCACCATGAGTATGAAGATTGCCTCCACCAGATGGAGGGTAGACTGACCAACCTGGAGAGGCAAGGTGGACATGACACCTGATACCGCAGCACTAAAGTTCGACTGGGTAGGCTGGTTCCTGGTGATCTGCCTACCCTACCTCAGCCGGCCATGGCACTGGGTCCCAGTATGTCTGGGACCCAACCTGGTGCTTCCCCCTAATGGTCCTGCACCACTTATGGGTGGAACCACCTCAAGTGACAGGGCCTGGGAGCGGGAATGGAGAGGGAATCATCACCCAGCAACAGCTACCAGTGATGGTGTGCTGGCTCGTGCACCGTGGGTACAAAGATCGCCTGCACCGGATGGAGGGTAGACAGGACAACCTAGTGGAGCAAGGTAGACCTGACGCTCAGCCCCCAGCACAGCCACCTTTGGGGCAGTGAAGGAGCAGTGTTGACTGCCCATGGGGAGCTTAGTCTAACTGCTGCTGTCTGGGGGCACATGGCTCTCTGATTCCACAATGCCCACCCCGTCCAAGTTGTTTACCTCCTTCATGTGTCATACACCACAACTGTATGCTGTCTTGTCTCTTTGCAAATGCAACCTCTCCTACCCAACTTACCTCCCCACATGTACCTATATCCCTTCCTCATCCTTCCAGTCTCTCCTTAAAAAAAAATGGGCATCTGTCCTACAAAAAAAAATATCATCCTATAGATAGCTCTCCATTTCGCACCCACATTCACTGGGCACACTTTAATCATTACATGAATCAATCGACACATTTGTATTGCCCTCAGAGGCTCCAAATTCCAGATTGTCTGCAACCTGCACAGCTGTTGCAGTACAAGAAATGGAGAGCTATGGTCCTTTCCTACACCCGTCCTGCACATCCCTACCTGCCTTTCATAGTGTTTTTTCCCCCATGCTTGCCCCCATTTCACCACTTTCCTATCATCCCTTTTTCTTTTCTTTTTTTGGAATTAGAGTGGGTTCATGCAGGGCTAAGGGGTGTGATGCACCATGCAAACCCATGCAAACCAGCTTAAAACTGCTTTAATCACCTTCTGTGTTTCTGTCACTGTTAGAAACATCTGCAAAATAATCACCTCTGCCAAGTCTCAAACTTGGGACCCTGTCGGTTACAGCACAGTACATTAGGCCACTCAGCTCTGAAATAAAACAGGTGTTTCCATAAACATATCCTGATTGCCAATGCCACACTGCTTGTACATATAATGGGAAAATTGACAGTGTACTTGGGACTGTGATGCAGACACCAAACCAGTACACAGCCAGATAAATAATGATGAATGTAAGTGAGGCCTAGGATATTAGGTATAGCTGACAACTGCACAGACTGTTACAGAATGTCCACAGTTGTCACAAAACCTATTCTGTGTGTTGAAGTACTGGCAAGTCAGTACAAGTTAAGGTTACAAAACCATGACAGACAGTTCAGTGTTATATGTCATACCCATCTGAACACACATGGTAATGCCAGTCTTGTGTAACAGACTGTATGCATGCACATATATCTTGCAAATACACCTGCTGCACTGTTGACTCAGTAGCTCAGTCTACTAAATTCTTAGAATGCTGTACATTTTGCCACACACAGTCCTGGGTTTGAAACCCATGTGCTGCACTTCAATTATGTGCTTGAGGATACAACAAATAATGACTGAGTCCTGTAATTTTAACCAAAACAGGTTGCTGCTACTACATTCAATGCTACCCATCTTAGCATGTCAAAGGCCTGTAGATATAGGCACACAGCACAAATATGTATATGCTACCTATATATCACCTACAACACTCCGATTGGCACTGTTACATAACATATGTACCTTAAGCACATGCCTCACATGGACTGTTATGGGTACCCTCACCCTGGCTATGCTGTAACAACAGAGCTGACACTGCTTCCTCACGGACACATACAGCTTGCTGTTCTCCAATGTGTTCACACTCCCAAGTATGACTCCTAGGCAAAACACAGCAGCTGCAGCCAGCAACATATGTGGCAGCATGTTTATCTACCTGCTACAGACCTACCATACATCATAACTACCTAGAACAAGGGATCCACACAATACATATCCATAAAGGGGAGGTGGGGCAAAAATCAAGCAACAGGGACATGTGTCACAGTCTTCCCCTACAAACATACACAGCTGATAGAACAGCAGCTACTGCAGCAGCATGCATATTCTGATGCATATAAAGTATGATACTCACATCTGTCTTCCCCCTACTGACCTCAACCCACATTGTTTAACACTAAACTGCCACATAATCAGAATATCTGTTCACAATGGCCAAACATATCGTGCAAAACTGTGGACATACCACATAAATCCCAACAGTGGACAGTGTTTCTACCTACCCTCTGCAAAACTGTAATCTCCAAACCTCGATAATGTTCATCTCAGAGACTAGGAAAGGGGCCAAGGCCTACATGAAGGCCTTAAATATAGCACTGTTGAGCCATACCATTGGCTAATGAAAGTACAACCCAGGTGTTCTGGATGCAATTAGCAAGTCTGAGCCACAGAATGGTGCACAGGCAATCACCTGTTCATGAGCATTACCTACAAATGGCAAGCAGTTGCCTATGTTAAACAGGACTGTGACTTTCTTTACAAAGACAGACTGTGATATCACAAGCATTATTCTTCAGGATTTTTGCATAAAAAGGAGGACAACTCTCTAACAGGTATGTAATAGAAGTCCCCATGTAATGGGAAGCAGATGGGAGGATGCAGTTATGGGGAATAGGGATTACAACAGTAGGCCGATAGTACATATTTTAGAATGACATGTTGCTGATAGTCAGCTGTCCATCACCTAAAGGCTTCCCTGTCAACTCGGCCTGCTGTGATGTACATCACAGCTCTGGCCCTCTGAGTCCCTCCTACAATGGTCTGCTCCTGTATGAATGCTACTGGATTGTGTGTTAGACAATACTGAGAGTAAGTAATGGTGGACACAGCTGGCATATCACATGATGTACTGTCATTCAGCTCCTGTCAGTCTGTGAATGTCACACAGAAACAGTTCAAACATTGTACAGGGTCCCTGACTGTCCCTGTTGTACTCTGGCTAGGTCACTGTCTACTCGACATCCATATCTCATCACTTGAGAGCTATGCCTAGCATACCTGGTGATCCCCTACAGCAGGACTTCAGGTCATAGCCAGGAGTAGTGGTGGGACACAGGCTCGACCTCAGCAACAGAGTGTACATATTGAGCTTACAAAGTAAGGGAATGAATACAGTAACAGATATTACTGTACCATAGCTGTTTTCTGAGGGTTCTGGCATGTGACAGCCAGATTCCTCACAGTCTGAGAACAACCATTACGTATTGTCCAACTGTTTTCCAGGCATTCACATTTTTCTGGCAGAGGGTCTACATATATCAGACACATGTACACATTCCACAAACATCTGTGTACTGCAGAAGTCAGACACCAATAGGGAAGATACCCTACAGCATGTTTGCAGTGCTGTCTGTCATTGTGTCACATGGATGTTGCTGGACTGTCCCCATATACTTGTAGTAACACTCACCTATTTGTCGGATGGTGGCTGCATAACATGGTACTGGGAAGTCACTCATAGGGGGCACACCACAGTAGATGGGAGTGGAGACATAACAACACACTCCATCACAGCACACAGGGCCATAACCAGTATTCATAGGATAATAGGAGGTTACTAGCCTATTGGCCCTGAGGCTCTTATAAGCCTAGTCAAAAGTATAGCCCATGTCAGCACCTGATGTCCCACTACAACAGGGAAATGGGTTGAATCTCAGGGGTGTATTTCCTGTTTCCCATCCAGTTATCCAGGTTGCCCTTGAAAGGGGGTAAAGAGGTACTCTGCTTGACATGGAGAGGGAGTCTGCTTCACAGATGGGGAGTCTCTGGGACACAAATCTGTCCTGTCAACAAGTCCTGTTGATGTCACAGACAAGGTTGAGGGCACCCGTGCTGGTTACTTGAGTGGAGCTTGACTTGAGGATATGCAGCAGTCCCATCAAGGCGGGGTTCGTGATTGCCTTGTATGCCAGACAGAGGTCACCTCTGAGGAGTCTGTATGAAAATGAGTAGAGGTATAGCGCTTTTTAGCCTATCTGTGTATGGTAGATGTCTGAGGCCCCGGATTCTCCTTGTGATGATCCTCTGTGGTCTCTCTAGCTGCTGCATGGGCTTTGTGAGGTATATGGGAAAGGGGCACTGTATTGAATAATGGGCTTTATAAGGGAAGAATACAGGTATGTTATGACCTCCTTGTCCCTGGATGAGATACTCTTACTGATGAGGTAGGCCATGTAGAAGGCTTTCTGTACAATGGAAACAACATGGTGGTCAAAAGTCAGGTTGCTATCAACCTGTGTGCCCAAATCCCTCATGACTGCATGCTTAGGACATTGTTATTAATGTGATAAATTGTGTGGCCGTCACTCTCCCCAAAGGGGATGATGATGCATTTTGTGGTATTCAGCTTGAGGCCATGTTTCTGGCACCAGTCATTTGTCTGAGTGAAACCCTCTTGGAGGATGTCCACATCATTAGGGGAATTGGTGACAGCAGCCAGCATGTAGTCTTCTGCAAACTTGGTCAGCCATAGCCCATAGGTTTTGCCCTGTACCTCAGTAAAGTATATCCCAAATAACAGAGGCCCCAAGACAGAACCCTGGGGTACACCACTTGTTACAGGTCTACTGCTTAAGGTGGCTTCCCATATTTTGACTAGGTGGGTTCTATCAGTGCGCCAGTTTAATACCCATCTGGTAATATATGGATTGCTGCCTAGTTGAGAGAGTTTATGTATTATGAATGAGTGAGCAATAGTGTCAAATGCTTTGGCCAGGTCACGGTAGGTGGTGTGCACTGTCCTCCCCTCATCCATGGCTTTGGTGACTGTCCCAAAGAAGTCAACCAAATTTAACAAACATGATCTCCCCTTGACAAAGTCAAACTGTGTGGGATCAAGTGGTTGGAGGTTTACCAATATCCTTGTTAATTAGGTCCATGATAATCTGTTCCATGGCCTTGCAGATCAGGCTAGTTAGGCTGATGGGTCTATAATTTCCCAGATAGGTGGGCGCTCCACCTTTGTGCAAAAGGATGACAGTGGCTGTCCTCCACTCAGCTGGGACAAAGCCAGTACTCAGTCTTTGGTTGAATAGGGTGACTAATGATGCTGCAGGTTCCTGCCTGAGTTTGTGTAGGATGCAGCCTGGGATGTTATTGGGTCCCACGGAGGCTGTATTTTCTGTCTTTGAGACAGCAGTAATGACCTATTCCCTACATATAAGGGGAAGGGGGCAGGTACTGGGGATGTCCTGATCTACTGATGGGGGTGACAGAAGGGTGAGGTTTTTATTGAATCTGTCAGCCAGCAGGTTTGCTATATCTACAGCAGTTGTATATGTGGTGTCCTTGACCACCACTTCTAAACAGATCTGGGTGCTTCCTTTGAGGTTGTGGATATATGTGAAGAAAGACTTATGATTGTCTGTAGTAGATGTCAGTTTGGATTTCAGTAATGCTCTTATTTGCTTGTTTAGGCTAAGGAGACATTGCTTCCAATTGGGCACCTGCTCCTTCTTGGTCTTGGACAGCAATTTATTTTCCTCTTGTTATAGAGTTTATTTCCACCAGACAGGTTTACATTATCCTTGCAGAGGATGATGTAGTCTTGTCGGGTATTCCTGATTCCATGCATCTAAATACATGTTCGTATAGTGCTTTGGTGTAGTTTTGGATATTGGTGCCAGTTCCTGCAGAGAGGGAGAGGGCTATGAAGCTGTTTATACCATCCCTCAGGAGGCTGTAATCAACTTTGGAGACATGCTTATGTCAGACCCTAGCTAGATGGGTATTGTGGGAGATGGTGACTTCAGCAGTGACTGCTTTATGGTCAGATCTTACCAGGGAGGATGATACTGTAGGGATGCTGCAGTGGTTACTCATGTTGTTTAATACCATGTCCAAGATATTTTCACCTCTTGTGGGGGTATCATCTAGCTATTCAAAGATGTTTGCATTGACAACATCAATGAATCTCTGGGCATTTGTGTTCTGGCATGAGTAGTTCTTCCAGTCTATGTTTGGGTAGTTAAAGCCACCCACAATCAGGGTAAAGGGTTAATTTTGATAGAGTTGAACAGGTCCATATAGGCTGGATGGGCATCTTGAGTCAGATTTGGGGGCTGGTAACTAGCTATGATTTGAATAGGGGTCTTGTCAATGGTTAACTGCACCTTGAGTGTCTTCTGTGCGTCATACTGTTTGGCCACCCTGGAGGTGTGTATGTCTTTGATAGATATTGAAACTCCATCTCCTTTGGCTTTACTGTCCACATTTTGGGGTCCAAATGCATGATAGGATGGGTAACCAAGTAAGGCTGGGATGCCCTCCGCAGCTGCAAACCAGGTTTCTGTGACTGCACAGATGTCAGCATTTTCCAGCATTAAGAATGCTTGCAATGAGTGAAGTTTCATGTTTAGACTCCTAGCGTTTAGCAGCATGACCTTTAAGTTGTGTTTTGTTGACATTTTTATGTTGGTAGTTTTAACCTCATCGGTTTTTCTAAAAAAGGCACTATGGAGGAGGCATGAACCTTTGCCAGAAGTTTGAAGCCCAGGTGAGACAGACACAGGCCACCACTAGCAAAGCATCATGGTCTGTTGATCATATCTTCCCAGGCTGTCAGGTACTGAATCCCCCTGGAATGGCACCAGAAACTAAGCCAATTGTTAAAGTCAATCATTTCCTGTTTGTATTGAGGCATTATTTTGGGTGATGGCAGAATGCTGCTTAAGGCTGGAAACATACCTGCCTGGGACACATAATCAGCAAGCTCAATCATGTCTCTCTTCACATAGTCCAGGGAGATACATTTCAAGTCATTCATGCCAACATGGTCTAAGACAGAGTCATAACAGTACCTATTGCTGAGAGACTTCAGCGTGTATGTCATATGGCAAATTCTGGCACCTGACAGACAAATACAACATTGGTTGTAACCTGTTATAGGTCGACAACCATGTCCCAAGACACTCACTCTACGTTCCTAAGCACCCTGGAGAATATTAGGGTCCAACCTAACACACTCATACTGGGTGACTTCAACTACCCCTCCATTAACTTGGAAAACTACTCATGTACCAATACACTTGCCCAACGTTTCCTGGAATTCATTAATTCCAATGCTCTGGACCAGCTCGTTCTTACCCTCACTAGAGGTAGCAACATCCTTGACCTGGTCATTACTAACAAGGGCAACTGTTGCTCTACACCAATAGTCAACTCCTCTCTGGTTAGATCTGACCACAACTTAATCACCTTGAAAATCCACATCCCTCCCACCCCCCCACCCCCCACAAAGCTAACCACCATTAAAAACTTCTCCAAAGCTAACTTTGGGCTCCTAAGAACAGAGGTGGATAACTTCTCAGCACCCATGCAAATGGAGAATAGTTGCATAACCGCCAAATCATACACCAATGCACTGTACGAACACGTACACAAATGCATGGATCTTGCCATATCCATTAGAACCAAGATGCTCTCCTCCAAAAAAAGGAAGTCAATCTGGTGGTCTCCTGTTATAAACAAACTCTACAACAGAATGAGGAAACTGATGCAGAATAAGGTGAAGTCCCAAGACTGGAAAAACTCCCTTATCAGCCTCAACAAAAAGTTGAGATCCTTCATCAAATTCTCTAAAGCTATCTATGAAAACAGACTTCCAGCAGATAGTAAAGACAACCACAAGACCTTCTATAGTTATGTAAAGAACCTCAACAGCAATACCCAGATTTGCTCTGAGCTACTGCACAATGGTACCTCCCACACCGAGCCAACAGATATTGCCAATATACTGGCCGACAGATTCTGTGCCAACTTCCCCCCCCCAAAGGACCAATCACAATACCAGTAGATTTCCAGGCACCCAGTATTACTGCTGCACAGGTTAAAACAGCACTGTCCAAGGCCAAGAATACAGACTCTATGGGACCTGACAATATCCCTGGCTGTGTTCTACATGAACTACAGAGTGAACTGGCACCTCATCTGTGTGCCCTGTTCAATCATAGCCTCACCTCAGGCTTTGTCCCTACCAAATGGTACACTGCTATAGTCATCCCTCTCCACAAAGGAGGAGTGACTACAGACCCTAGGAACTATCACCCCATTAGCCTGACAAGTCAGATATGCAAAGCTATGGAATGCATCATCATGGACCTAATAAACAAGATATAGGGAATCTCCAAACTCTGGTTCCTACACAGTTTGGTTTTGTGAAGGGTAGATCATGCCTGCTCAACTTGGTTGACTTCTTTGAGTCAGTCACGAGAGCTGTGGATGAAGGCAAGGTGGTTCATACAACCTACCTTGATCTGGCCAAGGCCTTTGATACCATTTCCCACTCAGGAATGATAGAAAAACTCATTAAGCTAGGCATCAACCCCTATATCACTAGGTGGGTTGCAAATTGGCTCACAGATAGAACCCACAGTGTGAAAGTAGCTGACTCCAAGTCAGACTGCCAACCAGTCACAAGTGGAGTCCCACAGGGATCGATCCTGAGTACTGTCCTGTTTGGCATCTACTTCTCAGAAGTCCAGTCCAACACGAAGGGACACTGGCTGACAAAGTTCGCAGACGATTGCAAGTTGGGTCTCATTATTAACTCCCCAAGGGATGTTGACATCCTACAGAAAGGCCTCACTGAGACCAACAACTGGTGTCAGAACCATGGCCTTAAGCTCAATGCCAAAAAATGTGTCATCATCCCCTTTGGGAAAAACCCAGTTCCCATGAACTACCACATCAATGGTAGTCCACTAAACACAGAAGGCGTTATAAGAGATCTGGGAACACAGGTTGACAGCAACCTCTCTTTTGACCTCCACACTGCCACTGTGGTCAGTAAGTTCTTCTATGTGGCTCATCTCATTACTAAGGGTTTTGCATCCAGGAAGAAAGAGGTCATTGTCTCTTTCTACTCTTCTCTCATTAGGCCACTCATCGCGTACAATGCCCCATTTGGCATGTACTTCACTAGACACCTGCAACAACTGGGGATGCTGCACAAGTACCTCACAAAGAGGATCCTAGGCCTTAAACACTAGTCCTATATGGACAGACTCAAAAAACTCCAACTATTCTCTGTCTCATATCACCAACTTAGAGGTGATCTCTGCTTGACTTACAAAGCCATGTCTGACCCAACTCTCTTAGAAATGCTACATCTAAAGAAATCCCAATACCTCCGCACCACACACTCCAGAAACTTCAACCTCATTACCACAATCAACAGAAAATGCTGGAGGGACAGGTTCATAACCCAGAGACTGCCCTTGCTAAGGAATAGACTTCCCATGCATGTCAAACAGAGCACCTCACTGGCCCTCTTCAAGAGAAATCTTGATGAGTGGATGGGAAATAGAAAATTCACCCAGAGGATCACTCCAGTGGTTCTACTCAACAGAGGCACTGGAAACTAAGATCAGGTGGCATGATCCATTAGCCTAGTACACACCTATGAACCTATAAACCTATGAACTAACCATGACTTTCTCCTTATCCATCCTGGTGAGAAGCACATCTGTGTGTCTCACAATGGAGTCTTCTATGACTAATATGTTGGATTTATATTGAAACCTTACTGGCTGTAAGACACACATGTGTGGACTATGCCTGATATGTGGTGTGGAGGGCTGTGGAGATTGCATGTGTTTTTGCCTCAGAGGTCTCCTTTGTTTGGGTATGTTTATGCTGAGGACCTCTGCATATGTGGGTGGGTGTTGTGTAGGTGTGGGTGATGTTTGAGGTGCAGTGATTGTGTTGACAAACTTTTTGGTGACAGATATACTGGCTTGAGAGGGAGAGAGCATGGACTCTAGGTTCCTAATGTAATTACATCTCTCACAAATTGCATTCCTAGGTGGTGGTAGTAGATGGTTGTCTGTGTACATGAGACAGTTTCTACACTAGGTCAGGCTGCCCATATCAACCAGATTGGCAGGAGAAACTGTAGTACATTGTCCATCCATATTTGTCAGAATCTGAGAGAGAAAGGCCAGAGAGACTGAAGGAGTGGGCCTAAAGCCAAAGTGCTTAAACCAAAAGTAAAGCTTACAATAACACTTAAAATTTAGACAGGCTATAAACAAGCAGTAACAAATGTAACATAAAAGATGCAGTTGAACACTTTAGAGAACAAGCAGCAAGTAGCACAAAAAGCAAGATGATCAGGAAAATGGAAGATGTATTGACACTATGTTTCTGATAGTCACATACATCCTGTGTTGATAGATGGTGGGGTATCATGTGGTAGTTAGAGGATAGTGCTAACCAATTTGGATGTGCAGGGTGTGTACATAGTGAAGAGCAATATACAAGGTCCTGTGATGTCTTCCCCTCTTCTTGTCTTTCAGAAACCATGTATAGATGGAGGCACCCACCTTTTTCTGCTGCCAAAAATGATGTGATCTTGGATAGCCTCAGACTGCATCATAACATCCTGCTTTCCAGGAGTCACCAGAATCGGGAGCAATGTGCTGCACTGTAGGCTGACCTCATCACATCAGTAAACCAAGTAGGATTACAGGAAAGGAGCTATGAGTAGGTCCGACACCAGGTGACCAATATGATAAATGCTGCACTGCAAATCACTACTGCTGTGGCCAGGGACCATGCTGGCACCAGTGGAAGGCCTGCAGCAGAACAATCACTCTCAGCCACAGAAGAGTTCCTGGTAAACCTGGGATCAACCACCAGCTCCCAAGCATCCATCACCCCATACGTCATGGAATGGAGGTGGGTGGCACAGCTTCCACAGCAGAGGAACATCCAGGAAAGCCTCCTGTTTTCAGCACTGTAATACTGTAGTAGCCAGTGTGGCAGCCTCTGCATGCCAGTACATGGATGTCAGGTCAATCTGCATGTGGAGGGGTTGTTTGTATCACACACTTGCGCATACACACTCAGAATGTCAGCAATGTGGGAAATATCAGAGTTCCTACTGTACATGTTGATATATGCACATATTATCCTGTAACAATGCCACACTTGTGTTTGCTGATAGTACCTCTCCCTCACATTTCCATAGGTACATCTGGTGTGGTTGGAGTCCAACATTGTGTAACTAGCAAGTGTGAAAGTGTTAAGGTATGACTCACATATACCCTAAAAATGTTAAGGGTTGCCAGTTTGCCATAGACACAGCTGTTATGCTTAACCAGAGTACAATATTTGTATGTTCAGTTTTGGAGGGTTTCACTGCAGTGCATTGAGTCAGTAATTACAGCAGTGTATTTGCAAGAGCTATAAAATATTTGCAGTTATTTTTGTGAAGGTCTATGCAGTCTGCTAAACAGGGGGAAATAGTATGGTGAAGATGGGTGCACTGTGTTTTAGGTGTAGATCCACCACATACATTGACATATTGCTTATCTCACAGGTGTATAGTACTAGCAACATTAGCTGGACGTAGCTGCAGTGCATGTTATTAAGGGCCTGTCTTGACTGTGTATGTCGTAGTCTGCTTCTGTGTTGTGCATGGGTTCAGAAATAAGATGTGGTATGTATAATGCAGTTGTGGCACCTCACCTGTATGTGTGTGTGGATCAGCAGACATAATAGTGCAGGTATTAAGGTAGGTATGTCGTCTTCCTCCTCACAGGTGACCATGGGGGTTGGAGTGTGCCCCCCTCACAACCTGATGTCAGTGTTTCATCACACTCTGATAATAATAATGGTCGCCATAGTGAGGCAGAGGTTGGGTTGTTGGGAGCTGAAACTGTCCCATGGGTTGACATCCCACTTCCTCCCCAAATGTCCCCACATACAGTCAGTATGCCCATACATAACCAGTCCCCTGCGGCCACAGATATTGGACAGTCAAAGTTTGACAGCATCGAACAGGAGAGTGTGGTGACTATGGCATCATTGACTGTAGACACTAGCCATAGCCAGAGAGCTGGCAAGGTCCCACACAGGCAGATTGACCGGGGTGCTCAAAGGAGGACTGCTGCCCATCAACCACCTGTCACAGATGTCACATCATGAGTCACTCAACACATGTTTCGGTCCATCATGGAAGGACAGGCATGTTCTGAACGCAACACTAGACAGATGCTCAGGATCATGGATGCATCACTGTCTGGCATCCATGACTCCATCCACAATATTGGTGATGCCATGCATCGCTTCACTGATGTAGTGGACAGATGATGGAGTAAGACATTGTCAGTCTTTGACCTCACATTGTCTGTGCTAGAACATGTGGTGGGAGTAGGGCATTGGACTTATGGCTGTGGTCAGCAACAACATTATCTGCTGAGAGTCCACAGCCTAGGCCTCTGGCATCCCCAAACCCCATGTGATGATACCTGTGCTACATCCTTGCCATCCATATCTTCGATGCAGGGACATGCAAAAATACATGTCTGATAGACAGGGTGACTATAGTACATTATATGACATTGTTTACTGTGGTTCTGTTATGCCATAACAGGTGTTGTCTAATGGCATGTGTCGTGAGTACACATTAACGTGTTTGTTCCTTTAGCATACAAACCAAAGAAGGACCAGGAGTAGGCTGTAGATTCCAGTATAAAGATTATTTATTGTAGAACAGACCACAGAATAAAAAACATAAGCACTTTTGTAGGTGTGTACCCCACTTCATCAGATGTAACTATGTTGCATCTTAACCTTCATTTTATACTCTGAAAGCACTAGTCACATGCTATTAAATAATTGCATGACCCAAATATTTAAAGCCATACATACATATATACCTTATATATAATTGTAATTGATAATTGACTAGTTTTGTATTCTGTGGTCTGTTCTACAATAAATAATCTTTACACTGGAATCTACAGCCTACTCCTGATCCTTCTTTGGTTTGTATGCTTCTGGACTGTTTTAACTTTTTGGACCTGGAGATCTGCTTTGGTGGTAGATGTTTTTTTTATTCTTATTCGTGTTTGTTCCTTTGTTGCATGATGTTAAATTGGTGGAGGTGTCACAGACTGACAGGTGGCTCTCAGAACTTTGTATGTTTCTGTTGCAGGGGTCTGAGTGACCACACTGTGGAGACTTGGTAGCAATACCGTGGCTCAGGATGGCATGGTAGCAAAGCAGAAATATGACATCAGCAAGGTAAGGCTTTATATGTGCATGGTTACCTAGGTGTGTCTGTGTAGAGCAGTGTGTCTGGGGAAATGGGGTGGACAGTGTAATCCTGCATGAATACCCAGTGGCAATGCATGCCACCCTTTATATGTGTTGTGTATCTACAAATGTAGGTGGTGGCAGATAGCATTTATGCCTAGGTAGATGTGGGCTATTTAGGGGCAGCAGGTAGTCACAGGACCTTAAAAAGTTTAACAATTGCACCATACCTCTCAACTGTACAGATTTACACAGAATGTCCAGATTGTTGCCTCATATTTTTGGTGTGTTCCTCCAAAAATCTGTACTTTTCTGGCAAATAGCTGAGGATTGAAGTCATTAAATAATGACAAATGTTTGAGTTTAAGACTCCACATCCTTCAGAAAATTCATGCTAATGCAAAACCTATTATTCTACAACTTTCTAAGTTTGTAAGTGCAATATTTAAAAGCTGTCCCTATTTGTGCACCTATCATTTTAGGCTTTGTCCAGATTTTTTGCTCAAAGAGTTTGAGAGGTATGGATCATTGCACACATGTAGGCAACTGACACACTGCTGCAAGGGGTGCAAGAGGGAATATTTATATACATACACACACACACACACACACACACACACACACACACACACACACACACACACACACACACACACTCATGAGAAATATTCATGCTTGGGTATTCACAGACCCACTCACAAACTGTCCTCATATCCTAACATACACATACATGAGCTAACAGCTACACTCTCTCATCTGTGATTAGAACCCCTACCTATCTAGTATGATACACAACAGTATTACATACTAATCACATATGCCACCAGATTTATGTCTTGTGAGAGTGTCTGCCAGTGATTTTAAAGGGGATGACATCAGTCGGGTCTGTAAAGGAGGTCAATGGGGTAGTTTAACAAGGCCTGAAAATGTATAACCAATGCACCCAAATAGGCAAGACAGACACACTACTGAAAGGTATATGTTTACGCACACACTGACAGAGATGACCATTTTGAGATTAGAACCCCTACCTATCTAATTATAAATACTATAGTACTATGTAGTAATCGCATGCACTATTGAAGTCATGTGTTGTGAGAGTGTCTCCCAGTGCTGTTAAGATGGATGACATCAGCAGGGCCTGTAAAGGAGGCCAATTGGGGGTGGGGAGTTAACAGGGCCTGAAAATATATAACCATTGCATACAGATAGGTGAGACAGACTCACTGCTGCAAGAGAATATATTTACACACACAGATTTGTCATGATTGAGAGTAGAACCCCTACCTATCTAGTTACGTACACTATAACACTACAAACATATCGCATATGCCACACAGCTTATCTATTTTAAGAGTGTCAGCCAATGCTGTTAAGGTGAATTATATCAGCAGGCCTTGTAAAGGAGGCCAATGGGGAGGTCAACAGTTAGGCACAGGGCCTTAAATATGTAACCATTACACAGAGATAGGTAAGACAGGCACACTGCTGCAAGGGTGTGTATTTCTACATACACACACAAAGATGCCTGCTGTGAGATTATAACCCACACTGCTGCAAGGGTGTATATTTCTACACACATACAGAGTTGCCTGTTGCAATATTAGAACCCCTAACCATCTCACAGTATATGCTAGGGCACTATGGACATATCACATGTGCCATGGAGCTTATCTGCTTTGAGACTGACAGCCAGTGTTGTTAAGGTGGATGACATCAGAAGGCCATGTAAAGGAAGACAATGGGGAGGCTGGCAGGTAGGCATATAAACATAGGGCCTTAAAATGTATGATGATTGCACAGAGATAGGTTAGACAGGCACACTGCTGCAAGGAAATATATTTATACAGATACACACAGTTGTCTGATGCAAGATTAGATCCTCTACCTATCTAGTAGTATATACTAGAGCACTATGTGCTTATCGCATGCACCATGGAGTTTATCTATTATTAGAATGTCAGCCAGTGCTGTTAAGGTGGGTGACATCAGCAGGTGTTGACAGGGAGGACAATGTGCAGAGCACACTACTCAAAGGGTAATAAAATGATTTACCATGGCACAGACAAATACCAGATGACCATGTTTGTATCACTGTTAGGGAACTATCTACACACATACACACTGTGGCTGAAGTGAGATTAGAACCCATACCGACCTACTATTACACCCTATAGCTCACAGTACATATTGCACACACCACTGGTTGAATCTATTGTACACATGGCTGCAGCCACAGTACTTGTGGACTATGCAAAGTGGCCTTGTATTACACAGCATGTGTGCCCTGCAGAGTAAACCTGCTTTATGCTGGTAGTGTATCTAGTGTCCTAGCAATGGGGTACATGTTAATACCCCTGCTATGTGTGTACAGGTACCAGCTCCACCATGTCTGCCCTGTTGCAGTTTGCTAGGTGGACAATGGCCATTGAAAATATGGCCTGTCCAAGTCCTCAGTTGACACCATTGTACATTGCACCACCTGCTCACTATTGTCTGTCTACAGGGTAACATTCCACAGGCAGAGGGTTCTGTGTTTGGCAGTTCTATCATTATGCGGCCTTGATCTGTTACCATCAAACAACTACTGTGTGTGTAGGTGCAGATAACCCCAGCATCCTGCATATATGTGTGAACATTTGTACATCCCCATACACATATACACATGTATATGTATTTATATTGGGGATGTAACTGTAGCTCTGTGTGTGTATTATGCGACTGTGTTATATAGATATATGTGGAGGATCTAACTCACTCTGCACCTTTATATAGCTCTCTCTCTCTCTCTCTCTCTCTATATATATATATATATATATATATATGTGTGTGTGTGTGTGTCCCACATACTGATAGATTGGGTAATCATGTGTGAGAGGGATAGGGAGATAGAGATACGTATACATAGCTGCCTGTATGCAAATACATATTTTCATATATCAGTTCCTCAGGCAAATGAGGCATCAGACATGGGCTCAAGTTAGCTAAGTATAGGAGCAAGCCCAGTGTGAATATCAATACTTACAACGTGACTTTAGGTCAGACCTACTTGTACTCCAGTCCAGGATTTTATGTGCTGCAGCCAATTGGCTGCTGCACCTGATTCAACAGTCACCTCCTTGATATTTTGTCCAAGGCATTCCCTGGCTGTGTGCTGAACATAATATATGTGTCATACCTATCAAGTGTGATGATTGTAATAAAATGTACAGGATTCTGCATATGTATGTTACATTGTACATAGCATTGCGGATTTCTGGTACATTATTGGCATATCTTTATAGGTTGACATTAGGAGATGCTGACAGACATTTCACTTACTGACTCCATACATATCAGCAAACCCATGCTAATGCATGGCCTGTTATTCTCTGCACTTTATACATTTGTCTGGCCAGTAGTTAATCCTTCCCTTTGCATTTGAGCCTTTGTCCCACCAGTGTTCATAGCTTTGTGCAGATTTCGTGCTGTAAGTGGTTGTGGCTGTGATGTGACTGGGATACATGCTGTAACAGCAGACACAGGGTGACAGTCTACATACTTCTTACTGTACATGTTTCTGCAGGATGTCCATTTCCATAAGTCTGCTATGTTCCTCATACAGTTATGGTTTTCCTGTAATATACTAAAACATGGTGCTTACAGAAAACTACTGACATGGTTAAGTGATGGCCTTTACATCCTGCTGCTAATCTGACCTGTTGCAACCTGCTGTTATACTAGCCACTTACTAGGTTACTCAGAGCATGTATACTGTCTGTTTGTTTGGCCCTCTGCCACCCATTGTCTCTGCCTTTGTCCAGTTTTCTGGCATGAACAGATTAAGGCATATTGACAGTCTGTAGGACTCCTACCACATGAATACCTCACATGCAAAAGTTGCAGGTCCAGCCAGCTTGAAACCATCAACACCATTAACCATGCTAATGTACTTAGCCCAGTAAGCCAGCAGAAGGTGAGGTTTAATTTTACACACTATCAACAGCAGACAGACAAACACTGTGTGAACCCTGCTGTGACCCCTGCATTTTGTGTAAAATAGGAAATTTGGGCAGGTTCTTTGTGACAGCCCTGGGATTGTATGGTCTGCAGATATATCCTTGCAAACATACTGTTACTGCAGTTGCATGGGCACACTGGTGTGTTGGGGGTAGTAGACTCTGGCATTGACAGTGTTGTGTCTGCCCTATGACCCCACTATTTGACATTCCCCTTGCATACTGCAGTGAGTTGGACAGAATACCTGTTGTCGCAAGTAGCTGTTAGTTTTCTGCAAGTAGCCCTGCAACCCACTCTGTTCCCTTGCATACATGCAGCAGGTCCATACATATGCTACCATACTCTAGTACCCCATATATTTGTAGTAAAGGAGAGTGACTTACCTTGTGGACACAGCAGTTGAGAGACCTGTGTTTCAGGGCTGACTCTGTTTAATGTACACAGCCAATACATGGTAAGGTAGAGGTTGTGTGGTGTGGCTGCCATCCTTTTTACTATGTATGCAAGTCGGAGTAAGTTGTCAGTCCCTATGACCCTAGGTTGTCAGTGTATGTGCAATGTGTTGCCTCTTTGCCAAGGCCAGGGCATACTGGGTATGTCTACGTCTGCCTACAGGGACAGGCTCAGGGGGTTCCTCCTCTGAGCCCCCCCTGTGTGCTTGTGGCTGTGGGGACCTAGGGTCTGGTGAGGGGCCATGTGTCCCTTCCCTGTGATGGTCCTACCAAAGCTGTTTCTACATGATGATATTGTGTAGCATGGCACATACTGTGAACATCTGTGCACATGTTGCTGGACAGTACTGATGGGCTCCACCTGATATATCAAGGCACCGGAACTGTGACTTGAGCAGCCCAAACACATGCTCTATGATGTTCCTAGTTTGTGCGTGTGCCTCATTATGGCATTCTTCGGTAGGTGTGTGTGCATTTCTGATAGGTGTCATCATCTATGTTTGCAGTGCGTAGCCAGCATCCTCCAGTAGATGGCCGTATGGGATGTCCCCCCCCCTGGCACACATCTGGTACAGCTTTGATGCGTGCCAGATATAGCAGTCGTGATAGCTGCCAGAGCTGCCGGCACACACACTCATGATAATGCCCTGGGTATTGCACATGACATGACAGTTGATGGAGTGATACACCTTGCGGTTAATGTACCCTCCTCAATGGATAGTTCTTTGATGTGTACATGAGTACAGTCTATGGCACCCAGCAGGTCAGGGAAGTGTTCTACATGGTGGAAGAGACACATACTGCTGGCCCTCTCCTCAGGGGTGCAGGGTAAATAAATGTACTCACTGGCATGTGTTTGCATGGCATCCAGGAACTGGTGGAGTACCTTGGATGCAGATGCCTGTGAGACCTCAATTATGTCCCCAGTTGGCCTTTGAAAATTACCTGTAACTAATATTTTAAGGGCTACACATACCTTTGTTTCCACTGGGATGGGATCCCCTCTGTTGGCTCTGGGTCTGAGTTGATGGGGGCAAAGCTCAGTTCTTGTAGTATGCCCCTGTCCACCCTGTAACAGTCTACAGTCACCAGCTCATGTAGCCCCTGGAAGATTACCCTGGGCCTGAACACTCTTCTCATTCTCAGTCTAGGCCTATTGTCAGCAGCAGCATCAGCACTGCCCTTCTAGCACATACAGATGCAGCACAGCAGCAGCAACCCCTAGCATTTTGTCAGTTAAAATTTCCAAGTGTGTACTCCAATGGTGCAGAGTATGTGGGAAAAATCAGTATGTAGGGTACAGTATGATAAAAATCAGTATATAGGGCC
This sequence comes from Protopterus annectens, assembly GCF_019279795.1. Taxonomy (NCBI): domain Eukaryota; kingdom Metazoa; phylum Chordata; order Ceratodontiformes; family Protopteridae; genus Protopterus; species Protopterus annectens. Next base: position 1,960,607,396 of record NC_056737.1, read on the forward strand.
TCTTAAACCTGGTTGATTTCTTTGAAACAATCACCAAGGCCATTGACGAGGGGAAGGTGGTCCACACAGCCTACCTGGACCTCCCAAAAGCCTTTGATACAATACCCCACTCGGGCATTATAGATAAGCTCACCAGCTTAAATATAAACCCCCATGTCACTAGATGGATTGCAAACTGGCTCAAGGACAGAACCCACATGGTTAGAATTGCTGGAGCCATGTCAGACTCCAAACCAGTTACAAGTGGTGTCCCACAAGGCTCAGTCCTGGGACCTCTCTTGTTCGGTATATATTTCTCGGAGGTACAGGCTAACACGGAAGGACTGTGGCTGACCAAGTTCGCAGATGACTGCAAACTGGGCGCCATAATCGACTCTCCAGCCGACACAAGCATCCTCCAAAAGGGCCTCATAGAAACAGACAACTGGTGCCAGAGCCATGGCCTCAAGCTAAATGCCAAAAAGTGTATAGTCATCCCCTTTGGCAAAACAAAGTGCCCACAAATTACCACATAGGTGGTAATCCATTAAGTACAGAAGAAGTAATTAGGGACCTGGGGACCCAAGTTGATAGCAATCTCTCATTTGACAACCACGTGGCCAAAGTGGTTAGAAAAACATTTTATATAGCCCACCTAATCATGAAGGGATTCACATCTAAATCAGGGGAGGTCATCGTGCCTCTTTACTCATCCCTCATCAGGCCCATAATTGAGTACAATGCCCCTTTTGGGATGTACCTTACCAGACACCTGCAGCAACTGGAAAGACCCCAAAAGTACCTCACCAAGAGGATTAAAGGGCTTAAACAGATGCCATACGCTGCCCGGTTAAAGAAACTCCAGCTCTACTCAATGGCATACCACCTGTTCAGAGGCGATCTGTGCCTGACGTATAAAGCCATGTCCAACCCAGAATTAATGGACATGCTGCACCTCAGAAAATCCAAATCCCATCGAGCTACGCACTCGAGAGACTTGAACCTCAGCACTGAAATAAATAGGACATGCTGGAGGGACAGATTCATAACCCAGAGGCTCCCTTCACTCTGGAATAAAATCCCAGTCCAGGTTAGACAGAGTCCCTCACTGACTCTCTTCAAGAGGAACCTTGATGAGTGGATGGGAGATCGTAGGTTTACTCCGGGTATCACTTCTGTGTCACTGTTAGACAGAGGCACAGTATACTAACCTCGAAAAAGGGCATAGCAAAATAAATTTTAAATGGGTGGTGAAAGCCAAACACATTCTGGCTAGGCTTATAAATGCCCTAGGGCAGATAGCCTAGTATGAACCTATGAACCTATGAACCTATATGCATACTTTATAGAGTTGTGCTGCAGATGCAGCCTGTGTGATTGGCTAACTATGAAGCATTTCACCTGCCAGGTATATCATTGAGGGGTTTGAATGGCCCATTGTCTATGGAACAGGACCTAACAGCAATTTATACATGATTGGCTTTCCCTAGGTATTACCTTTTTTTTTAAATACCTTCCCTGCTAAGCACTGCGGTGTGGCGCGCAAACCCGTGCCACTAGTATAAACACTGCTTAGCAGTCTGGCCACACCCCCTTCAACGCGGATGGTCAGCTCAGCAGTGCACCTTGCAAACACACTCAAACCAGCTGAAACACATGCCCCAGAGCTAACAAAAGCTTAGCAGTAGTAGAAACACCCATCTACTTAGCTGAAAGGCCTGCCCTGTAAGCAGGTGCCGCTGAGTTCCAATCCGCTTAAAAATATTGTGGCACACTCCCTTTTGATGTCAGCTACCTCTTCTGTAGACACCAGCATGGTTTAGGGGCTACACCACTTTTATCTATGGACACAGTAGCCCATTTCTGCTATTCAGTAACCCTAACTCATTTGCATACTGATCCGTGCACATAACCTGGATACTTCACTATTCCAGGACCTGCCTCCTTAGCAACCACTGAAACCCACCATTGTGCATATTGCTTGCAGGGCCCTATAATGCATTATTCTCACATATGTGTTGTTTTTGGATTTTACAGTTTTTAATTTTTTTTTTTTTTGCATAACGGCATGTTTGCATTCCGCTGCATGGCATGCAAACATGATATGGCTATTAAAAATATATTGCTTATTATTTTGCATTATTTTTGGACATACAGGACATAGTTTTGCACTTATCTTTCCCTAATATGCAATCCCTGACCTTCTAAATGGGCTTTTACAGCCCCTGTTCAATTTTTGATTTCTTGTACATGGTAATTTTCTGCTTACACTTCAGACACCAACACGGGGTCTGCATGACTACCTACTGCTTGCTGGATCACCCCAACATCCTCATCTGACCACAGCTCTGTCTCTTCTGAATCAGGCAGAATTTTTTCCCCACCCTCCCACCCAGTTACAGTTGTCTTGTTAAATACCACTGTCTTTCTAGTTGCCTGCCTCTTATGTTAATTTGACCATATATCATTTCCTCTCTGCTTTCACTGGCTTGTGGGAGTAAGCACAAAATTATCATTTTTGAAATCACTCCCCTTCAACTATTAAAATTTATTGGCCATCCTACTGTATTCCATAGTACCAGAATACAAAAGTGACCACCCCTTTCAATCAATCTTGCTATTTTAAAAATAGTAACTCTCCACTAAACCTTAACTTTTTAAACAGGTAAAACTTAAGTTACCTACTTTTACATCTAACTTTTCTAGTGCACACTGCAGTGTGCATTTTGTTCATCTTAACTTTAAACATCCCTGTGACTAGCACTTGCTCTAATATCTGCTGGAAAGCACTAGGAAGCCTAAAACTGATACAAGCACTCAACTCTCCTTGTTAATAAGGATAAATTAATCGTAGGCACTAAACAGCCTATAACTGCAAAGTACCTTGCTAAGGTAAGGGAAATCAGCTCCTGTACTTTACAAAAAAAAAGCACCAAACCAGGCATGTCCAAGGGTCAGCTTCTGGTTATTTCTCCTGTCCACCTGGAGAATCTGGGCATACTGGGCAATGCAGCAATTGCCTCATGTACACAGACAACCCTCTCCTCCTACCATCCAACACTACAACCTGTGAGAGATGCACTTACATAGCCAAACTGGAAGCAAAGTTCTCTCCACCCAAGATTGTGCTAGACAGTCAAGAGGAGAAGGTTAACACCCACACTACACCTCAAGCAACACATAGCCCTTCTAAACCCACACCACCAACACCCACATATAGCAACAATAAATCCACATATGTGGAGGCCCTTAACTGTAACCTGCTCAAGCAACAAGGACCTCTGAAGCTGAAACGCAAACAAATGCCAGTCACAACCAAAGTGTCACATAGCTCACAACACCAGTGTGCCACCCAGCAACAGACCCTAAAGCAAGACAAAGTACCTAACACTTTAGTCATAGGTGACTCTATAGTCCAGCACACTGATGTCCCTCTCACTAGGTTGAATAAGGAGAAAATTACATTCAGCTGCCTGTCAGGTGCCAGGATCTGCCACATAATACATGCACTTAAGTCACTCCACAACAAGTACAAATATGACTCTGTCATTGTCCATGTTGGAGTGAATGACTTGAGACGTACCTCCCTGGACTACATGAAAAGAGACATGGAAGAGCTCTCAGATCATGTGGCCCAGGCAGGTATGACCCTAGCCCTGAGTAGCATCCTGCCTTTACCCAGAATGATACCACAATATAAGGACAAAATGATTGACTTCAACAATTGGCTGAGCTTCTGGTGTCATTCAAAGGGCATCCAGTATCTGTCTGCCTGGGAAGACATGATCGACAAACCATGATGCTTTGCCAGAGATGGTCTGCCCCTGTCGCCCCTGGGATTCAGGTTACTGGCTAAGGCTCTTGCCACCCCTATAGTGCCTTTTTTAGGCAAAGTTCAAAGGACAAAACCACCACCGTAACAGGTACAAGCATGCAAAATCTGAAGGTAATGCTACTCAATGCTAGAAGTCTAAACCTCAACATGCATTCTCTCGAGGCATTCCTAAAAATGGAGAACATCGATATCTGTGCAGTAACTGAGACCTGGTTCAAGGCTCCAGAGTGCACCCCTGCAATACCATGCTACAACTCTTACCACACTTTTCGGCCACCAAACCAGGACCGAAACACTAATGGTGGAGGAGTGTCCATATTCACCAAGCATATTCACACCACCAGGCTAGTTGCCCAACACAATGCATCTGAAATTCTCCAGGTACAACTAACACTAGGTAAGACTGCAATCCAAATTGTAGCTTGCTACAGATCCCCCACCATGCCCCAAGATTCTCACTACACCTTTCTAAACATACTGGAAAATATTAAGATAGAACCAAACACCCTAATACTGGGTGATTTTAACTACCCTGCCATTAACTGGGAAAACTACTCGTGTACCAACACCTTTGCCCAATGGTTCTTGGAATTCATAAATTCCAATGCCCTGGATCAACTAATCCATAGTCCCACCAGAGGCTCCAATATCCTAGACCTGGTCATTACCAACATGGGAAATCGATGCTCCACACCTATGGTCGCCCCCTCGTTAGTCAGGTCTGACCATAAGCTAATCACCCTTAACATCCACATCCCACACCCACCCCAAGTAAGGAAACCTCCATACAAAACTTCTCCAAAGACAACTTTATGCTACTCAAGTCAGAATTGACAAACTTCATGACACCCATGCAGACGATAACTGAAAGTTCTACTGCTGAATCCTACACTAAGGCATTGTACGAGCACATCCACTCATGCATGAATCGTGCCATCCCAAATAGAACCAAGATGCTCTCCTCCAAAAAAAGGAAGCCAATCCGGTGGTCCCCTGCCATAAACAAACTTTACAACAAAAGGAAGAAAATGATGCAGAAAAGAGGAAAATCCCAGGATGCAAAAAACTCCCTTACCAGCCTCAGTAAGAAACTGAGATCCCTCATAAAATCCTCCAAAGCTAGTAACGAAAATAAAATTGCCAAAGATTCCAAAGACAACTACAAGGCATTCTATAACTATGTCAAGAATCTAAATGGCAATGCTCAGATCTGCTCGGAGCTAAAACAGAATGGCATTAAATATACTGATCCCAAGGATATTGCCAATATCCTGGCAGATCGATTTAGTGCCAACTTCACCCCCTAAATGGCCCATCTCAATACCGGAAGATTGCCATTTTCCGGTAATAATGGCCACACAGGTAACAAAAGCACTCTCCAAAGCTAAGAATATAGCGTCCATGGGACCAGATGACATCCCAGGCTGTGTACTACATGAACTACAATATGAACTGGCACCTCACCTAAGTGTCATGTTTTATCATAGCCTCACCTCAGGTTTCATGCCCACTGAGTGGCGCAGAGCTACAGTTATCCCACTCCACAAGGGGGGATCCACCTTGGATCCTGGAAACTACCGTCCCATCAGTCTGACGAGCCTTATCTGAAAGGCCATGGAGCATATTATAATGAAACATAAACAAAGACATTGGCAACCTTCAAACACTGGACCCCACCCAGTTTGGGTTTGTGAAAGGCCAATCTTGTCTCCTGTACCTGGTTGACTTCTTCGAATCAGTCTCCAGAGCCATGGACAAGGGTAAGGTGGTCCACACAGCCTATCTAGACCTCGCCAAGGCCTTTGAAACCATCAACCACGAAATTTGCTGCAAAGTAGGCTACGTGCTCAAGAAACTCCAAAGTAGCAAAATGGATAATTCCACTTTTTATTAGAACATAAACACAGAATAAACGCTCTTCAAATCAATAACAGCAATACGCGTTTTCGTCTCAACTATGTGAGACTTCATCAGATGTAAGGAAGTTGTGCAAAGAAAAACATTTAAATACCCTATTGCCCATCCAATTATGGAAAGGTACCAATAATATTTGTTCTCAACTTTTTTAAAAAGAACCAATCAGCTTTACATACTCATGAATATTCATAAGTGCTACGTCCATTATTCAGAATCACCTCCGTATACATTAAACTCCATTCTAAATACGGACATCCAAATAGAAACACTTAAGATGTTCATTAAAGACATGAGAAATGTAAGCGTAAGTTGAATTCAATACATACATAATGTGTCAAATCAAATATTAAAAACACATCAAAATGTTTAAAAAACATTTTAAAAAATGTGAACTACATTGTCTATCTAAATGTGCAAAATTTGCTGTGAAGAATTGAACTCCGTTCAAAGACGGACGTCCATGTAGCTCTATTATTTATGTTCAACCTTCATACAAAACTTGAAATACTCTAAAAGCATAAAAAATTGTTATAAATGTAAGTGGAATTCGATACATGTACAATATACAAGATCAAAACACATAAATAAAAACAAATAAATAAAAACGCATCAAAAATATATGTAGATAGTCTATCTAAATGTGCAAACTTTGATATGCAAAATTTAATCATAATTACTAATACTTAAATATATGAATATAAAAATAAATATAAATATATTATATATTAAATATACATCATAAATAAAAAGCCAATTAAATATTGTATAAATAAAAAATATATATTTTACCCTTAATGATTAAATTATGGTTAAAAACATGTGGATATTAGCTTTCAGGGCACCCTGTAAAAACTACTTATTTAATTTATTAAAATCCTAAATAAATAAATAAATACAAATTCATGTAAACTTCTCAAAGAAGAGAGACAAGAGAGACAACAGGGGGGAATGTGTTTAGAATGTATGTAAAGTGTGTGAAATTTATAATATATAAAGTATGTAAAGTATATAAAATACCACCCTCTAGTGTCAAATCCAAATAGTGCTAATGATATTTATATTTTGTTTGATTTTAATCTCAATATAGCTCCTATTGATATATAGTCATTTAGTCCTGGACTTCTACTAGCATCCACTCTGGAATCATAGATAAACTTACTAAGCTGGGCATTAGTCTGTACATCACCCAATGGGTTGCCAACTGGCTTACTGACAGAACCCACACTGTAAAAGTAGCCGACTCCAAATCCAGCTCCAGACAAGTGACAAGTGGAGTACCTCAGAGTTCAGTCCTGGGACCGCTCTTGTTTGGCATCTACTTCTCTGAAGTACAGGCCAACACTAAGAGACTCTGGCTAACAAAGTTCGCAGATGACTGCAAACTGGGAGCCATTATTGAATCCCCAAATTATGTGGATACTCCACAAAAGGGCCTTACAGAAACAGATGCTTGATGCCAGAGCCATGGGCTCAAGCTCAATGCCATGAAATGTATAGTTATCCCCATGTACCCATGAATTACCACATAGGTGGCAGTACACTAAACACTGAAAGTGTGATAAGAGACTTAGGGACACAGGTGGACAGTGGTCTCACCTTCGATAACCACATCGCCACAACAGTCAGGAAATCCTTCTATGTGGCACACCTCATCACTAAGGGCTTTTCATCCAGAAAAAAGGAGGTCATTATCCCACTGTACTCATCCCTCATTAGACCCATTATATAATACAACACCCCATTTGTTATGTACCTCTTAAGACATCTGCAACAACTGGAAAGGCCGCAGAAATACCTTACTAAAAGAATCACAGGCCTAAAACAGATGCCCTACACTGACCACCTTAAAAAACCCCAGCTAAACTCTGTCACATATTGTCTACTCAGAGACGATCTCTGCTTAACATACAAGGCCATGTCAAACCCAGAGCTGTTGGACATGCTACACTTAAAGAAATTCCAATCCCTCAGAGCCACACACTCCAAGGATCTAAACCTTGTCATCACAATGAACAAACATGCTGGAGAGATAGGTTCCTGACCCAGAGACTCCCCAGAATCTGGCATAGACTGCCCATACATATCAAGCAGATTGCCTCTTTTGCCCTCTTCAAAAGGAAACTTGACGATTGGATGGGTGAAAGGAAATTCACCCCGGGGATCACATCAGTCACCCTGCTAGACAGGGGTCCAGGGAAGTAAATAGTGTGGAAAGAAATAGCCAGGGAATTGTTATGGCTAGGCCTGTATAGGCCCTAGGGCTGATAACCTAGTACCAACCTATGAACCTATTTGCATGAATTTCACCTCCTTATGAGGTGATTTGCATTCCACAGACACTTTCGTGTCCGCACACTCATGCACGCTCTTCTGCTCTATTTACTGGACCGCATGGCTGCTGGTTTCCATGTTGAGGCCATGCCACTATGCCTACATGGATAAATAACTCCATGCAGGCTTTATTGAATTCCTACCTATGTGTTTATATATGAAGTTGATCTTCCTAAACTTTTACATCTGTTATAATATTCTTTTCCTCAGCCAGTAATGATATATATATATATATATATATATATATATATATATATATATATATATATATAGGTCCCACTTTGTTCTTCAAATTTAGAGTTCACTGAACTGCAAATCAGCAACTTCAAACTCCACTTTTCCGAAGTTGCAGTTGGTCGATGTTTGTTTCAGCGAAATAGTGCAGCTGTTGGTGTTACTACAGTAAGTACAAGGTTATAGAGTTCATATGCATTCTCGTACATCATACCACTTGTAGAGGTTGGCAGATATGATAGTATTTTTGAAAAGAGGTATTTGTGCCGTGCTGTTCGAGGAATGCATATAGTATGTGGAAATGTATTTTAACAGCGATCTTTGCTTTACAGTGGAGATCGCAATACAGTGATCATCAGGGAATACATCTTTTCTGTCACTGTAGTTCAATCTTGGAGTTGGTATATATCATTTGCCGGTGGTGTGGGGGTACAGGGGGGCTTGCCCCCTGCAAAAATGTTAGGGCATGTCTGTTTGTTGTGTTTATTTGTTGTACAGGTGTGTTTTTGCTGCTTTGGGCTTTGGCAAACTAAGACTTCAGAATAGTGTAGTTTTGGTAAACTGGTGTCAGGTAACTGCAGTTCAAAGAAACGTAATTTCAATAAAAGAAAGTAGGCCTATTTTATATGTATATATATATATATATATATATATATATATATATATATATATATATATATATATATATATATATGTGTGTGTGTGTGTGTGTGTGTGTGTGTGTTTGTGTGAATCCTCATCTACACCATAATACTAAAAATCTCCTGTTAGTAAGAAGTTATGCACAGAAAGTCACCCTGTAGCCAGCAGCTCCTCCATATTAAATTTCATTGAAGTTTACTTGGAGAAGATGAGGGAGAGACTGGTGGATATACAAAATGCATTCATCTTTGTGGGTCTTAGTTTGAACCAAAAACTATACTATACTACATTAATAATAAAAAAAGTCTAGAAGGTCAGTATAGTCACTCAGATTTCCACTTAAATATTAATATGATTTCGATTCATAGAATTGTAGATAGTTTAGGGCCACTAAATCTTATGATTATCATGCCACACCTTTCTGGAGGAGGGCCATACCAGTCATCCCAGAGTAAATTTCTGGCTACCCTTTCAGTCATCTAAGTTATGTTTCAAGAATGATAGTGAGTCAGCTGCTTAACATGCAGGAGAAGATTATTCCAGACATTTGGGAGACACACTTGGTTATAAGCCTGTCCCTTTACTGTGTTTTATTTATCTGTTGGTAATGATTTGGGTCCCTCGTTCTAGTACTGATGAAGATGCTGAATGTGAGAAGATATGAGTTATCCAGGACAACCAGGTCTATAATGGCAGAAATCTCCCCAAACGTCTGTAAGACTCTATACAAATAGATGTGTCCAAGATGTGTCCATCCTTTTAGCAGCACAGGGACTTTATGCCTGTGAGCTTCCTGGCTATGATCCTTTCAGGTCTTTCTAGTTGTTTGATATGTTTACTGAGATACACACCAAAGGGGACATTGTACTTGATCATTGGTTTGAGCAGTGCTGAGTATAAGGCAGTGATTAGCTCATTAGACCTTGATGTGCTAAATGAAAGGATTTCCTGACAACCTTTATCATATGATGGTCATAAGCAAGGGAGTTATCAACCAAGTTCCTAGATCCCCTGACTGCATTTTCATTTTGCAGTGGTGTGTTGCCTATACAATATGATAAGGGGAGGGGTTGTCTTCCAAAAATGGTGATGCTACATGTTTTGTCATTTAGTTTGAGATCATGTTTATTACACCAAGAGTTTATTAGGGAAGTTCATTTTGGAGAGTTTGAGCACCAAAGGAAGACTTAACCATAGTCTCCAGTTTGCAGTTAATCTGAAAACTTTATTATGTTGAGAGACATCATTGGTCATGTTTATACTATCAGATGAGGTACCTGCAACTCACATAGTGTGTGTTCTGTCTTTCAGCCAATTTTCTATCCATCTTATTATATATGGGTACATTTTTAAGGCATGTAGCTTGTGTATGATGCCAGCATGGGCAATAGTATCAAAGGCCTTAGTTAGATCAAGATACACTGCAGGGCCACTATCTAAGCCTCTGTAACCCTTTCAAAAAGTTTACCAGATTCAGTAAGTATGAATTGCCCTTCATAAAGTCAAACTGTTGGGGATATTATCTAATAAGATTCTAAATATTGTAGCTTAAGAGGTCAGTTACAATACATTTCATGACTTTGTAGATGAGTCTTGTAAGGCTGATAGGCCTGCAGTTATTTGGTCAGTTGTAAGGCCACCCTTATGAAGGAGCATCACAACTGTAGTGAGCCACTCATCAGAGCCAAAACTAGTAGCTAAACTTTGGTTAAATAGTTTGAGAATTGTGTCTGCAAGGCTATGTCTAATGCTATAAATTAAGCAGTCTTCAAGTCCCATGGAGGAAGTATTTTTGGTCTTGGTTAGCACTTTCAGTAAATGGTCTTTAGAGATCATTTGTAGAATAAGGTATTCATACATTTCTGGGCTTTGTATAAAAGTTTCAGGAGTAAAATTGGTGCCAAATTTGTTTGCAAGGATAGTGGCAAATTCTATTGGGTCAGATTGGAGAAATCATTATGAATAAGTTCAGAGCAATGTAGGGTATTGTTCCTTCATTTTCTAACATAGCTAAAGACAGATTTATAATTAGCTTTTAACCCAAAGGCCAGGCTGAGTTAATGGACTCCTTATGTTGAAATGATGGTGCTCCTCATCTGTTTTTTAATACTTTTGATGTTACCCTTGATAAGAGGGATTTTGAATCTAATAAATAATTTAAGAAATCTATTTATTTTGTTTTACAGTCTATTTATGTTGAGGGACCAACAGAGTGGTTTGTTTTTGAATTTCTCCTGATACTTGGTTCTGATAATACTTCTAACTCAATACATTTGTTTTAAGTGAGTATAAATTCCCTTAATGAAGCCTGTATCAAGGTTCAGTGGAGGTGCAGATATAAGGGACTTGTGATATTTCAACATAGAGTAGGTTGAGAGTAGAGCATTTGTAGTCCTTAAGTTCAATGAGCTTTGCTGAAGAAGATTTCGAAATTTAAAGGAGAAAGTCACAAGTTTGTGATCAGACTTCACTGGGAAATAAGATACCAGAGGAGTAATACAAAACACATCCATATTTGTAACATTTACATTAGGGTGTTAAAGTCCTTTTGTAAAGTGTTTTGCAAAAAGTTAGTGAATGATCCTGTTCTGTTCAGGATAGTGTTATCAGCATAAAGGCAGATTTTTGAGAACATTATGACTGAATTTATAAGCAAACAAAAATTAACTGGCCCAAGGACATCCTTGGGAACTCTTGGAGTGAAGGAGCTTTCTGTAGTGACTTGTTTAACTCACTGGACTTTGAAGATTCTGTTGTTCTCTTCAGTCATATCTTTCAACTAGCTCTTTTCATACGTCTACACATCATGCCTTCTCACCCTACCTCAGAAGAGAGTCGCATGTGAACCCCTCAAATGTTAGCTTGAGAAGAATGTCAAAGAACAAATAGCCACAGTCATATACTTCAAGTTGTTAAGAGGTTCAACATCCACAACAGAATTTAATGTGCTTGAGACAATAAATGTGAAGTGCTTTTTGTCCAGTCGGGTCATCGGACTTCTTCAGACAAAAGCAGTACACAGACACCAAGTTTAAATACAAAAACTTTTCCCTCCATTGAGTCATCTACCCAATCAAATAAAATACATCATTTGGAACTTGCTAATCAATTAACATACATTACTTGTACTTAACTCTATTTTAAACATATATATAATAAATATTCACTAAAAAAAATCCCCATTTAAACTGTCATGTGTTATAAAATCATTTCATCATACTACTTTCCTTATTTTAAATACATAAATATATTAATACTATTCCTAAAATGTATGTACACAAAAATAATAATTATTAATTAAAATATTACCACATCAAATTCATCTAGTGAGACTTCTCATTTTTAGTATACAGGCAATAGAAATCACTTCATTTAAGCCTGGCTTTCTATTGGAGTCCAGGCGTAACTGACATAACACTTCCTGCCATTCTAAAATTAAAGGGAAGGGGTCACCTCTTACGTTATGTTTTACTTGCTCTAGCACTCCAAAGGTAAAAGCATGGCCTGAGTGACTACTACAGTGCCTTTCCAAGGCATTTTCATTCTTGCCCTTGTTTATACTATATATATATCTATATATATATATATATATATATATATATATATATATATATATATATATATATATGTGTGTATGCTCATAAGCCCTTTACTTACGTTTTCTATCAGTCTTACCAATATAGTATACTGGGCACAACTGGCATTGGGCAATGTAAATCACAGATTTCAAAGTACAATTGTACCTCCTATTTATTCTATATATTTTATCTCGAATTGTGGAAGTACACCCTGATGCCATGTACCTGCAAAGGCTGCAAGCCTCACATTTAAACATGCCTGGCATTTGTACAGTTATTTGTCTAGGCAGATCCACCAATGATGTCAAGTTCCTACCTCGTTTAAAAATCACTGATGTTTTTTTCACCTATTTTAACCATCATTTCTTCATCAAGTGAAAACACCCTCCAATTTTTAACCAAAATGTTCCTTAGTCTAAGATGATAGTCTGGCTGTAACAAACTCTGCAGCTCAGCAGACTGTAACAAATTCAGCAGGCTTAGCAGTCCAGCTGTAAGAAACTCTGCAATAATCCAAAATAATGGTGTGGCAGTAAGAAATTCTACAATCCAGGTTGTAACAAACTCTGCAAACCAGTTTCACCCACTGGTGTCATCAGTGCAAAAGCCTACAGAGCTCCAGAGTTTGTTACAGACAGACTATTATTTTGGATTATTGCAGAGTTTGTTACAGCCAAACTATCAGGCCTGCAGCATTTGTTACAGCCTGCCGAGTTTGTTATGGAATAAAAGCTACTACTTGGGATTATCTGAGCCTCACTCATTCTTTAATTAATGTGGATACCATCTTGTGGGGCCTGCTTATATTATAAAAATGGTGAATATTGTGAGTGCTGGATTTATTTGTTTGTAACTTATATGTATAAAATACACAAAAGTGAGTGTGTGTGTGTGTGTGTGTGTGTGTGTGTGTGTGTGTGTGTGTGTGTGTGTGTGTGTGTGTGTGTGTGTGTGTGTACATATATATATATATATATATATATATATATATATATATATGGGTCTACATCACATAATCAAACATCCAAATGCTCAATTTTCATATGGTCGAGACCATATGATCAGACATTTGAATGTTCGAAAATGTGAAAAAAATAAATAAATAAATAAATTACTAAAAAGGCAAGCCCCCTGCACCCCCCCCCCCACTATTTAAATATACCAACTCCGAGATTGCACTACATTTAGGTAAAGGGAAATCTTCCCATTCTGCTCTCTATGGAGATCCCCATTCAGACCGTCTGAGATTTTAAACGTTCGATCATATGGTCTCAGCCATATGAAAGTCAAGGTTTTAAAAGTTTGACCATCTGAAGGAGACCCATATATATATATATATATATATATATATATATATATATATATATATATATATATATATATATATATATATACATATATATATATATATCTGTGGGGGGGGGCTCCCTCTGATGAACTGTGTAACATGAAATATCCAAGCAACAAAATAATTACCACAGTCACTACAGCCAGGGTAACAAAATGTACGACACCAGTAAAATGGAAGATTTTCTTTATTGGGATAAGTGCTTTTGGATCTCTACGCAAATGTTGTGAATCCTTCAGTACAGCTGGTGTTAACCCAAGTGAGCCCTTTAGGTTTCTCTCAACATATATAGATGCTGGTTCTGTTATCCAGCCAGCTCCAGCTAGAATGCGGCACATTGGTGGGTCAATACAATATTTGTGCAACCTTGGGTAAACATTTAAAAATGGGGATGAGATGATGCATAACATTCAAATAATTAAAAAGCTCTTCAATTATTAAGCAACCCTCCTTCATTGCACATAGAATAAATCTTACTCTAGTTTTAATAGTTTCCATTTGTATAACTGTAATAGATTCATATGCATCATCATTCTCTAAAAGAGCTTTAATTTTCTGGGAGTAATATGCCCTGTCCATGAGCACTATCCCTCCCCCCTTATCTGCCGGTCTTATAACAAGTTCAGGGTCATCCTGTAGATCTTTCAGTACCACCCTCTCCTCCTGAGTAACATTATAAAAATGACATCCAGATACTCCATGCAAAGTGGACATTTCTCTCTTACATACATTAATAAAAGTGTCTAAAACAGCCTTGTATTGAGGTACAAACACACTAAGTTTTCGAAACAATGAAAGCTCAGTATCCACAGAAGTTTTATACATATTCTTTAACATTACATCCCTACCAAACAATCTAAGACTCAATAGAACATCCTCTATTTTTGATTTAACAGCCAGAACAACTGTCTCTAAATCAAACAGGCTGTTCTCAAGGTCTCTGGTGCTGCATATAAAAGCAATGTGATTCAAATGCTCCTCAGGGCTATGGTTAGTTTCTGTATTTAAGACAAGGCACAGCAGGGGATTCATATTAAGATGTAGTAAGCCCTTATTCATGCTCTTCTTGGCCATGCACTGGGAAATATTTAATAGTTCAATACCGTTAGTGTTACTCATTGGTCTGTGGTTGAAAATTCAACTCAGCTGCTGTGCCAGATAACCCTTTCGCCATGTTTGGTTCTGCTTCCAAACAAAGAAGAACAAAAGACAAAAGTAGGAAGCCTCTCACTGAAGAACTACGTAACATGAAATATGCAAGCAACAAAATAATTACCACAGTCACCACGGCTAGAGTAACAAAATGTACGACACCAGTAAAATGGAAGATTGTCTTTATTGGGATAAGCACTTTCGGATCACCTGATCCTTCATCAGATCCATATAAAACAAGTCAGTTAAAAAAGATTTAAATACTAAAACATACCCAATCAAAACTTAATTCAGTGGCACACCCTCTCTGTCAAAATTTCACACACACACATCCTAAGCCTTCTCCCTTTCACAGCAGGTTTAACTGGTAAGGAGGCATTCTGCCTTTGAGATTTGTATGCTTGCAGTCTACCTATCCAGCACATTTCTGCTTTCTCTACTATATTATAAACATCTCCCCCTCTCTTGTTGTTACCTATACTCTATATTACCCTAAAATAAAAATAATGTCCTTCATTCTCTTTAATATGCTTAAAAAGGTTTTTGTTTTACATCCTGCTGCCTAATGTCACTCAAATGTTTGGACACCCTCTCCTTTAGCTGTCTCATGGTTTTTACCCTCATAAAAGGAGTCACAGAGGTCACAAGTAGCCATATACACTATGTTTCTACTGGTGCAATCTGCATACCCATTAAAATAATATTCTTTCTTCTGCTATGCATGTAAAAATACATTTCCTTTAAAAATAAATTTACAAGTACATCTGTGACATGGCCGGGTGCCTTTTCTTTGTGAAACTACAGAGTGACAGTTCCCATTTTTATCACATAGAAGCTGCTTAAAATTCCAATTGTTTCTAAAGGTGAACAGGGTACCTCCCCTACAATCCCTTTCATCTCCTCATCTGACATCAGAATCTTCCAGTTGTTCCTAATCACATTGCAGATCCCCTTGAAGTCACTTGAGTATGTGAGGACCATTCTAAGATCCTTACCATCCTCTCTGTGTGAAAACTCTTCCATGTGATCCCCCCTATATAAATACAGTTTCCCTATGTCCTCTCTTAAATCCTGTACTTGTCCCTGTGCAGTGGTCACTTCACCTTGTCTGTACCCTGTCCTCAAAAAATTGTTCCCCATGGTTTCAGCCTCTTCAATAAACTCTTCCCCTCAGGTATGAAGTCTAGATGCTCTAAGGAATTGTCCATTGAGGATATTCCTATGAACATACCCATGGTGCATACTAGATCTATGCAGAATACTATTCTTTCAACACTCCTTCCAATGGAGGGTAGTGTGTATTTCCCCAGACACAGTGTCCTGTTTCAACCTAATGTCAAGAAAATCAGTGCTTTCAGTACCATGTTGCATTGTGAAGCATAAAAAACAGTGGTAGTTTCCATATATATAAATATATATATATACAACAAAAGCATGCAACTGTTCAAGACTCCCTCCCCATAAAATAAAGACATTGTCCATGAGCCGTTTATAGAAATGAATAGATCTATGGAACGGGTTAGTGCCAAACACATAGCACTCTTCCCATTGTGCCAACACCATATTGGCATAGGTTTTGGCACATGGGGTGCCCATGGCTACACCACATTTCTGCAAGTGTAACTCATCTTCAAACATGAAAATATTGTTCTCAAGGATGCATTTCATCAGGATGTATAACAATTCTATCTTTCTAAGATCATACTCACTTTTATTGCTAAGAATTATATCCATCATCACCATAATCAAACAACCACCATGGTTACTGTCCTTTTTATACAGGCCTAAATCTCTAAGGAAATGTGAATCCTTCAGTAGAACTGCTGCTAACCCAAGTAAGCCCTTTAGGTTGCTCTCAACATATATAGATGCTGGTTCTGTTATCCAGCCAGCTCCAGCTGCAATGTGGCACATCGGTGGGTCAATACAACCTTTGTGCACCTTGGGTAAACATTTAAAAATGGGGATGAGAGGATGCATAACAGGAGATCCAAAAGTCCTTATCCCAATAAAAAAATCTTCCATTTTACTGGTGTCATACATTTTGTTACCCTGGCCGTGGTGACTGTGGTAATTATTTTGTTGCTTACATATATATATATATATATATATATATATATATATATATATATATATATATATATATATATATATATATATATGTGTGTGTGTGTGTGTGTGTGTGTGTGTAAAGCAAGAAAGCAAGTAAGTAATTGCCCCAAGTCAAAATCAACTCATGGCGACTCTATAGGTAGACCCCATAGGGTTTTCATGACATATATTACAGAAGTAGATTGCCAGGCCTTTCTTCCATGCATATATTGTGGCTGTCCAGTTTTGCTCCAACCAGGTTTCAAACCCAGGTATACTAGTCAGTAATCCTGGGCCTTAACTAATATGCTATCAGGCTAGAATATAATATATACACACACGCATACACAAACACACTTCTTTAATCCTTTCCCCTAAAAAATAGCCATCATCACTGTTATCCTCTGGTATAAGATTCGTATGAAAGGTTTAAAGAATATTTTTTGGCAAGTATATTCTCCTTCCATTTTTTACTCTTGGATAGTTCTGACAGTGTTTATTCCCTGTAACTATTACTTCACAAAATCTGTTACATGATGGCATTTCTATTTAATGCAGATTATCACTACACTTCCCATAAAAGGGTGTAATGGCACACATCAGAGAAAGGGTTTATCTTGCAAATGACTCATTCATTTTTATCTTACTCTCCCTAAAAACTTGGCTTTCACTAAGACATAGGTTTATTCTTTATAGCTGTGTTCATTCTCTGTTCCTCTCCAATAAAGCAGAGTTCCTCGTTCATTCACTAACCAAACCAGAGCTTCGCATTAGATATTGCCCATTTTGTGACTTCCTTTTTGGAGTAACTTTCTTAGCAAGTTAAGTTCCTGAGCTTCTTAGCTTATAAATAACCATTAGACACACTTAAAACATTGTGATAGATGTAACTGTCTTCTTTTCTCCCAGCTTCGTGACACATAGGGATGAAGCCCAGACTATGATCCAGATGTCTTGGGATTGATTATGACACAGGTGCTGAAGTAACCAGTGGGAGAAGGTGGGAAGGAGCAACCAAAGGAATGTGACCTATCCAGGAGGAGGGAGAAAAACCAGATCCAGTGCACTGGTTGGCTCCAACCAGCGACACAAGATTCATCATGCACAAATATGGTCACGCTAGGCAAGTAGAGAGGAGGGTGTGTATGTCTTGGACCAGCATATAGGTCAAGAGAAAAGTCGTCTACCTTTCATACCTGCCGGGATGATGATCCATCTGCTGGTCATCTCTCACCAATTACTCTACACTAGTGGGAATGAATGGGCAATAGGAGGAAAGGGCATGATGATCAGGAGAAATGTGGGAACAAAGCTAATTCAGAAAAAAATGCTACCACCAGGTGTGTTTTCCAACTTCCCTCTAGCTTGCTCATTTACGAATACTACTGATTATTTTTCACAATACTCTAACTCACTGACATACTGTATATGCATATAACATGCCTTAATTTGTAGCATGTCATGCGTGCTTTTAGTTTGTTTAGTACAGCCAAAGTAAAGGCTGAAAAGGTTTATTTGGATCATGGCACTTAGATAATTATATAATTATGAAAGAAAGACATAATATCATTAACTTTAAGTAAAAGTAAATTACATCTCAAAGCCACTTCCATTAAGAATAAAACAGATCGTATCATAGTCCTGTTTAATAAAGCCATTACAATCCACTTGGCAAATGTATGTCTGCGTGTGTGTGTGTGTGTGTGTGTGTGTGTGTGTGTGTGTGTGTGTGTGTGTGTGTGTGTGTGTGTGTGTGTGTGTGTGTGTGTGGATGTGTATATATGCATGCAAGCATGTCTTTGTGACTGAGTGGGGGTTGTATTTGTAGGGATGGACTGGATGACAGCATATTATGATTTTACATTTATTGCAGCAAGCATGATTTCACAGTTTTATTGTTTCCAATTACACTTATTTAACTTCAATAATTATTTCCCTTTTCTGGATGTGAGCTTTAAATTTCATAATATAAAATATAACTATAAGCTCTACCTATAAACAGAAAGACTCATTTAAGGAACTTTTACCAGTATCATTTGTATTTATGGATTAAGAGGAACTCTGTGCACCTCTGTGTTAAGGTATTTTTTTAGATTATCAGTAATTGGCACAGCACTAAATATACTCCTTTATCTCTATGTCTAATAATTATATAAAGACTCAGCAGTGGACTGCACTCATTCACTGTCATCAGAAAAGCATAAAGGTCTCACAACAGCAGAAAGGTGAGTGAGGGCAAATGTGGGTACATTTTTGCTGTACATTTCTACTGTGAATCACAATCTCTTTTTGTCATTCTGTGAAGCAAAGGTCAATTCTCATCATCAAATTAAGTAGCATAATGTCATCAAATGCGTTTTCAGTGACATACAATCTTCCATTAAATGTTTTACAGCACTACTCATGACTAGCATTGATCTCTGCTGCTGTTACATCAGTTAGCTGGCTCCTTCTACAATGGACACCCACCTAAAGCAGTGCTTATGATGCTCTTGTCCCTGCAAATGCAATTTCTCAGGATGCTGCAAAATTCCTACACATTACCAAGACTCAAAATTATGCTTTTTTGAGTAGATCGGAAACTACAAATTTGTCTCAGGGGGTGACTGGTACTGACTTAGGTTTGTTTTGGGGGGTAAACTCTTGCCTAGGCTTGTAAGGACCCCAGGGCCATTAGCCTAGTAACTTCCTATGATCCTATATATCCATGTATATTGCAGTGTAAGAAAAGACCTTAGTCTTCAGCACATACATTATTTGATGCTCATTCCACTTTGAGGGTAAACCATTCCACACTAATGTGAGCACATATATGATTTGTTAGAGTTTTCACAGTGAAGACAACATTTAGAGCACAGCTAGTAGATTCACTTGCATTGACAAGCATGCATATACATGCAAAATCTCATGCACATATGTACATATCTGAATTCAGTACAATACAATACATTGATACCATGTACCTTGTGGTACTTCCTGTGAAATAAACTTTATTACAATAAAATTTAAAATAAATCAGTGTAGCATTTATTATGAGAACTGAGTCATAAAAGCACTGACAAAATAGTGCATTCATTTTAAACTGAATGCATAATTCAGTAGAGGAATGATTTCAGAATAATCATTCAGATCATGTATTAATTTGTACCACTTCATTTAATATTGACTTCACTTGCATGGTCAAACTTGTCTTCCACAGGTGACAAAGTCACAGACTGAAGCATTTTTTCTCACTTAGCTCTATGTGTACTTCATTTATTCACTCTACATGTGCCACTTTATTCTGCTGTGTTACTAAACACATCAGCTGGGCTAAACATATCCAAAATGGCTTCTTCTCATCTGTTTTTGAACTCTATATCATCTATGTTGAAACCAATAGCCTGTTTTTTCAATGTGCACACCAACAGTGCTAAATGCATGTCCTCATACCACTTGAGCTAACTGCATGTCCTCATACCACTAATGGTAACTGCATGCCCTCATAGCATTAATGCTAACTGAATGCCCTCATGCCACTAATGCTGAATGCATGCCCTCATGCCAGTAATGCTAACTGCAAGACCTCATACCACTAAAGCTAACTATATGTCCTCATACCAGTAATGCCAACTGCAGGCCCTCATACAAGTAATGGTAACTACGTGACCTCATACTACTAATGCTAACTGCATGCCCTCATGCCACTAATCCTAAGTGCAAGCCCTCATACCACTAGTGGGAATTGCATACAGTCATACCACTAATGATAACTGCATACCCACAAACAACTAATGGTAACTGCGTGCCCTCATACCGCTAATGCTAACTGTATGCGCTCATACCACAAATGGTAACTCATGCCCTCATATCACTAAAGGAAACTGCATGTCCTTATACCACTAATGCTAACTACATGTCCTCATACCAGTAATGCTAACTGCATGCCAAAAAAACACTAATGGTAACTGAATTCCGACATACCACTAATGCTAACTGCATGCCATCATACAACTAATGGTAATTACATACCTCCACACCACTAATGGTAACTGCATGCCCTCAAACCACTTATGGTAACTGCATGCCCTCACACCACTAATTGTAACTGCATGGCCTCAAACCACTAATGGTAACTGCATGCCCTCACACCATAATGCTAACTGCATGCTATCAAACCACTAATGATAACTGCATGCCCTCATACTACAACTGCTAATTGCATGCCCTCATACCACTAATGGTAAATGCATGCCCTCAAACCACTAATGGTAACTGCATGCCCTCATACGACTAATTCTAACTGCATGCCCTCATACCATTAATGGTAACTGCATGCCCTGAAACCACTAATGGTAATCGCATGCCCTCATACAACTAGTTCTAACTGCATGCCCTCACACCATAATGCTAACTGCATGCCATCAAACCACTAATGATAACTGCATGCCCTCATACTACAACTGCTAATTGCATGCCCTCATACCACTAATGGTAACTGCATGACCTCATACCACTAATGCTAACTGCATGCCTCAAATCACAAATGTTAACTGCATGCCCTCAAACCACTAATGGTAACTGCATGCCCTCATACAACTAATGCTAACTTCATGCTCTCATACAACTAATGGTAACTGCATTCCCTCTTACCACTAATGGTAACTGCATGCACTCAAACCACTAGTGGTAACTGTATGCCCTCATACCACTAATGCTAACTGCATGCCCACATACCACTAATGCTAATTGCATGCCCTCATACCACTAATGATAAGTACATACTGTCATACCACTAATGGTAACTGCATGCCCTCAAACCAATAATGCTAACTGCATGCCCTCATATCACTAATGCTAACTGCATGCCCTAATGCAACTAATGGTAACTGCATGCCCTCATAACACTAATGCTAACAGCATGTCTTCAAACCATTAATGGTAACTCCCTGCCCTTATACAACAAATGCTAACTGCATGTCCTCATACCACTAATGTTAACTGCATGCCATAATACCACTAATAGTAACTGCATGCCCTCATAGCACTAATCGTAACTGCATGCTCTCATACCACTAATGCTAACTACATGTCCTCATACCAGTAATGCTAACTGCATGCCCTCAAACCACTAATGGTAACTACATGCCCACATACCACTAATGATAACTACATGCCCTCATGCCAATAATGGTAATTGCATACCTTCATACCACTAATGGTAACTACAAGTGCTCAAACCACTAATGTGGACTGCATGCTCTCATAACACTAATTCTAACTGCATGCACTCATACCACTAATGGTAACTGCATGTCTTCATACCACTAATGCTAATTGCATGCCCTCAAACCACTAATGGAAACTGCATGCACTCATACTACTAATGCTAACTACATGCTCTCAACCCACTAAAGGAAAGAGCATGCCCTCATACCACTAATGCTAATTGCATGCCCTCAAACCAATAATAGTAACTCCATGCCCTCATACCACTAATGGTAACTGCATGCCCAAATACCAATAATGCTAACTGCATGTCATCATACCACTAATGCTAACTGCATGCCCTCAAACCACTAATGGTAACTCCATGCCCTCATACTACAAATGCTAACCGCATGCCCTCATACCACTACTGGTAACTGCATGTCATCATACCAATACTGGTAACTGCATGCCATCATACCACCAATATTAACTGCATGGCATCATACCACTAATGGTAATTGCATGCCCTCATACTACTAATGCTAACTACATGCCCTCAAACCACTAATGGAAACAGCATACCCTCATACCACAAATGCTAACTGCATACCCTCAAACCAATAATGGTAACTCCATGCCATCATACCATTAATGGTAACTGCATACCCACATACCACTACTGCTAACTGCATGCCCTCATACCACTAAATGTAATTGCATACATTCATACCACTAATGGTAACTGCATGCCCAAAATCTACTAATGGTAACAGCATGCCCTCATACCACTGTCTGCATGCCCTCATACCACTAATGGTAATTGCATGCCCTCATACCTCTAATGCTACATACATGCCCTCATACCACTAATGGTAACTGCATGCGTTCATACCAGTAATGCTTACTGCATGCCTCAAATCACAAATGTTAACTGCATTCCGTCAAACCACGAATGGTAACTACTTGGCCTCATACAACTAATGCTAACTGCATGCCCTCTTACGGTAACTGCATGCCCTTTTACCACTAATGATAACTGCATGCCCTCAAATCACTAATGGTAACTGCATGCCCACATACCACTAATACTAACTGCATGCCCTCATACCACTAATAATAAATGCATGCCCATATACCACTAATGCTAACTGTATGCCCTTGTACCACTAATGGTAATTACATACCGTCATACCACTAATGGTAACTGCATGCCGTCAAATCAATAATGCTAACTGCATGCCCTCATACCACTAATGCTAACTGCATGCCCTAATGGCACTAATGGTAACTGCATGCCCTCCTACCACTAATGCTAACTGCATATCTTCAAACCACTAATGGTAACGCCATGCCCTTATATGTCAAATGCTAACTGCATGCCCTCATACCACTAATGTTAACTGCATGCCATCATACCACTAATGGTAACTGCATGCCCTCATAGCACTAAGAGTAACTGCATGCCCTCATACCACTAATAATAACTACATGTCCTCATACCAGTAATGCTAACTGCATGCCCTCAAACCACTAATGGTAACTGCATGCCCTCATACCACTAATGTTAATTGCATACCTTCATACCACTAATGGTAACTGCATGCCCTCAAATCACTAATGTTGACTGGATGCCTTCATACCACTAATTCTATCTGCATGCACTCATACCACTAATGGTACTTGCATGTCTTCATACCACTAATGCTAACTGCATGCCATCAAACCACTAATGGTAACACCATGCCCTCATACTACAAATGCTAACTGCATGCCCTCATACCACTACTGGTAACTGCATGCCATCATACCACTAATGTTAACTGCATGCCCTCATACCACTAATGGTAATTGCATGCCTCATAACACTAATGCTAACTGCATGCCCTCAAACCACTAATGGAAACTGCATGCCCTATACTACTAATGATAACTACATGCCCTCAAACTACTAATGGAAACAGCATGCCCTCATAGCACTAATGTTAACTGCATGCCCTCAAACCAATAATGGTAACTCCATGCCCTCATACCACTAATACTAACTGCATGCCCTCAAACCACTAATGGTAACTGCATTTCCTCATACCACTAATGCTAACTGCATGCGCTCATACAACTAATGGTACTTGCATACCATCACACCACTAATGCTAATTGCATGCCTTCATATCACTAATGGTAACTGCATGCCCGCATACCACTAATGCTAACTGCATGCCCTCATACCACTAATGATAAAAGCATGCCTTCATAACACTAATGGTAACTGCATGCCCAAATACCACAAATGCTAACTGCATGCCCACATACCAACAGTGGTAACTGCATACCTTCATACCACTAATGCTAACTGCATGCCCTCATACCACTAATAACAAATGCATGCCCATATACCACTAACGCTAACTGCATGCCCTCATACCACTAATGGAAATTACATACTGTCATACCACTAATGGCAACTGCATACCCTCAAACCAATAATGCTAACTGCATGCCCTCATACCACTAATGCTAACTGCATGCCCTAATGGCACTAATGGTAAATGCATGCCCTCCTACCACTAATGCTAACTGCATGTCTTCAAACCACTAATGGTAACTCGATGCCCTTATACATCAAATGTTAACTGCATGCCCTCATACCACTAATGTTAACTGCATGCCATCATACCACTAATGGTAACTGCATGCCCTCATAGCACTAAGAGTAACTGCATGCCCTCATACCACTAATACTAACTACATGTCCTCATACCAGTAATGCTAACTGCATGCCTTCATACCACTAATGGTAATTGTATACCTTCATACCACTAATTCTAACTGCATGCACTCATAACACTAATGGTAATTTCTTGTCTTCATACCACTAATGCTAACTGCATGCCATCAAACCACTAATGGTAACACCATGCCCTCATACTACAAATGCTAGCTCCATGCCCTCATACCACTACTGGTAACTGCATGCCATCATAACACTAATGTTAACTGCATGCCCTCAAACCACTAATGGAAACTGCATGCCCTATACTACTAATGATAACTACATGCCCTCAAACCACTAATGGAAACAGCATGCCCTCATAGCACTAATGTTAACTGCATGCCCTCAAACCAATAATGGTAACTCCATGCCCTCATACCACTAATATTAACTGCATGCCCTCAAACCACTAATGGTAACTGCATTTCCTCATACCACTAATGCTAACTGCATGCGTTCATACAACTAATGGTACTTGCATACCATCACACCACTAATGTTAACTGCATGCTTTCAAATTGTTAATGGTAACTGCATGCCCGCATACCACTAATGCTAACTGCATGCCCTCATACCACTAATGATAAAAGCATGCCTTCATAACACTAATGGTAACTGCATGCCCACATACCACAAATGCTAACTGCATGCCCACATACCAATAGTGATAACTGCATACCTTCATGCCACTAATGGTAACTGCATGCCCTCAAACCACTAATGGTTACAGCACCCACTCATACCAGTAATGCTATCTGCATGCCCTCAAACCACTAATGGTAACTGCATGCCCTCATACCACTATTGCTAACTGCATTCCTTCATACCACTAATGGTAAATGCATTCCCTCTTACCACTAATGGTAACAGCATGCACTCAAACCACTAATGATAACTGCATGCCCTCATACCACTAATGCTAACTGCATGCCCACATACCACTAATGCTAACTGCATGCCCTCATACCACTAATGGCAATTACATACTATCACACCACTAATGGTAACTGCATGCCCTCAAACCAATAGTGCTAACTGCATGCCCTCATACCACTAATGCTAACTGCATGCCCTAATGCCACTAATGGTAACTGCATGCCCTCATAACACTAATGCTAACAGCATGTCTTCAAACCATTAATAGTAACTCCATGCCCTTATACAACAAATGCTAACTGCATGTCCTCATACCACTAATGTTAACTGCATGCCATAATACCACTAATAGTAACTGCATGCCCTCATAGCACTAATCGTAACTGCATGCCCTCATACCACTAATGCTAACTACATGTCCTCATACCAGTAATGCTATCTGCATGCTCTCAAACAGCTAATGGTAACCACATCCCCACATACCACTGATGCTAACTACATGCACTCATGCCACTAATGGTAATTGCATACCTTCATACCACTAATGGTAACTACATGTACTCAAACCACTAATGTTGACTGCATGCCCTCAGACCACTAATTCGAACTGCATGCACTCATACCACTAATCGTAACTGCATGTCTTCATACCACTAATGCTAACTGCATGCCATCAAAACACTAATGGTAACTCCACACCCTCATACTACAAATGCTAACTGCATGCCCTCATACCACTACTGGTAACTGCATGCCATCATACCACTAATGTTAACTGCATGCCCTCATACCACTAATGGTAATTGCACTCCCTCATAACACTAATGCTAACTGCATGCCCTCAAACCAATAATGCTAACTGCATGCCCTCATACCACTAATGCTAACTGCATGCCCTAATGCCACTAATGGTAACTGCATGCCCTCATAACACTAATGCTAACAGCATGTCTTCAAACCATTAATGGTAACTCCATGTCCTTATACAGCAAATGCTAACTGCATGTCCTCATACCACTAATGTTAACTGCATGCCATAATATCACTAATAGTAACTGCATGCCCTCATAGCACTAATCGTAACTGCATGCCCTCATACCACTAATGCTAACTACATGTCCTCATACCAGTAATACTATCTGCATGCCCTCAAACCACTAATGGTAACCACATCCCCACATACCACTAATGCTAACTACATGCCCTCATGCCACTAATGGTAATTGCATACCTTCATACCACTAATGGTAACTACATGTGCTCAAACCACTAATGTTGACTGCATGCCCTCAGACCACTAATTCGAACTGCATGCACTCATACCACTAATCGTAACTGCATGTCTTCATACCACTAATGCTAACTGCATGCCATCAAAACACTAATGGTAACTCCACACCCTCATACTACAAATGCTAACTGCATGCCCTCTTACCACTACTGGTAACTGCATGCCATCATACCACTAATGTTAACTGCATGCCGTCATACCACTAATGGTAATTGCACTCCCTCATAACACTAATGCTAACTGCATGCCCTCAAACCACTAATGGAAACTGCAAGCCATCATACCACTAATGTTAACTGCATGCCCTCATACCACTAATGGTAATTGCACTCCCTCATAACACTAATGCTAACTGCAAGCCCTCAAACCAATAATGGTAACTCCATACCCTTATACCACTAATGGTAACTGCATACCCACATACCACTACTGCTAACTGCATGCGCTCATACCACTAAATGTAATTGCATACATTCATACCACTAATGGTAACTGCATGCCCTAAATCTACTAATGGTAACAGCATGCCCTCATACCACTATATGCATGCCCTCATACCACTAATGGTAATTGCATGCCCTCATACCTCTAATGCTACATACATGCCCTCATACCACTAATGGTAACTGCATGTGTTCATACCACTAATTCTAACTGCATGCCTCAAATCACAAATGTTAACTGCATGCCGTCAAACCACGAATGGTAACTGCTTGGCCTCATACAACTAATTCTAACTGCATGCCATCATACAACTAATGGTAACTGCATGCCCTTTTACCACTAATGGTAACTGCATGCCCTCATACCACTAATGCTAACTGCATGCCCTCATACCACTAATAATAAATGCATGCCCATATACCACTAATGCTAACTGCATGCCCTCATACCACTAATGGAAATTACATACTGTCATACCACTAATGGCAACTGCATGCCCTCAAACCAATAATGCTAACTGCATGCCCTCATACCACTAATGCTAACTGCATGCCCTAATGGCACTAATGGTAAATTCATGCCCTCTTACCACTAATGCTAACTGCATGTCTTCAAACCATTAATGGTAACTCAATGCCCTTATACATCAAATGTTAACTGCATGCCCTCATACCACTAATGTTAACTGCATGCCATCATACCACTAATGGTAACTGCATGCCCTCATAGCATTAAGAGTAACTGCATGCCCTCATACCACTAATACTAACTACATGTCCTCATACCAGTAATGCTAACTGCATGCCCTCATACCACTAATGGTAATTGTATACCTTCATACCACTAATATTGACTACATGCCCTCATACCACTAATTCTAACTGCATGCACTCATAACACTAATGGTAATTGCATGTCTTCATACCACTAATGCTAACTGCATGCCATCAAACCACTAATGGTAACACCATGCCCTCATACTACAAATGCTAACTGCATGCCCTCATACCACTAATGGTAATTGAATGCCTCATAACACTAATGCTAACTTCATGCCCTCAAACCACTAATGGAAACTGCATGCCCTATACTACTAATGATAACTACATGCCCTCAAACCACTAATGGTAACTCCATGCCCTCATACCACTAATGGTAAATGCATGCCCCCATACCACTAATACTAACTGCATGCCCTCACAACACTAAATGTAATTCCATACATTCATACCACTAATGGTAACTGCATGCCCTAAAACTACTAATGGTAACTGCATGCCCTCATACCACTATCTGCATGCCCTCATACCACTAATGGTAATTGCATGCCCTCATATCACTAATGCAAACTCCATACCCTCAAACCACTAATGGTAACTGCATGCCCCCATACTACAAATGCTAACTGCATGCCCTCATACCACTAATGGTATCTGTATGCCTTCATACCACTAATGCTAACTGCATACTCTCATACAATTAACGGTAACTGAATACCCTGATACCACTAATGCTAACTGCATGCCCTAAAACCACTAATGGCAACTGCATTCCCTCATACCACTAATGCTATCTGCATGACCTCACACAACTAATGGTAATTGGACACGCTCATACCTTTAAGGGTAACTGCATGCCCTCAAATCATTAATAGCAATGGCATGCCCTCAAACCTCTAATGCTAACTGCATGCCCTCATACCACTAATGGTAATTGCATACCTTCATACTACTAATGGTAACTGCATGCCCTCATACCACTAATGGAAACTGCATGCCTACATGCCACTAATGCTAATTGCATGCCCTCATACCACTATTGGTAATTTCATACCCTTATACCACTAATGCTAACTGCATGACCTCAAACCACTAATGGTAATTGCATGCCCTTATACCACTAATGCTAACTGCATGGCCTCATACTACTAATGGTAATTGCATACTCTCACAGCACTAAGGGGAACTGCATGCCCTCAAATCATTAATCGTAACTGCATGCCGTCAAATCATTAATGGTAACTGCATACACTCATTCCACTAATGCTAACTGCATCCCCTCATTCCAGTAATGCTAATTGCATGCCCTCATACCACTAATGCTAACTGCATCCCCTCATACCACTAATTGTAATTGCATACCCTGATACCACTAATGCTAACCGCATGTCCTCAAACCACAAATGGTAACTGCATTCCCTCATATGACAAATGCTAAGAGCATGCCATCATACAACTAATGGTAACTGCATACCTTCAAGCCACTAATGGTAACTGCATGCCCTCAAATCATTAATGATAACTGCAAGCCCTCATACCACTAATGCTAACTGCATGCCCTCATACCACTAATGGAAACTGCATGCCGTCATACCACTAATGCTAACTGCATGCCCTCAAACCATTAATCGTAACTGCATACCCTCATACCACTAATGCTAACTGGATGCCCTTATACCAATAATGGTAGCTGCATATCTTCATACCAATAACAGTAACTGCATGCCCTCAAACCACTAATGATAACTGCATTCCCTCATACCACTAATGCTTACTGCATGCCCTCATACCACTAATGGTAACTGCATGCCCTCATACCACTGATGCTAAATGCATGGCCTCAAACCAATAATGCTAACTGCATACCCTCATACAATTAATGGTAACTGAATACCCTGATACCACTAATGCTAACGGCATGCCCTAAAACCACTAATGGTAACTGCATTCCTTCATACCACTAATTCTATCTGCATGCCCTCATACAACTAATGGTAATTGGACACGCTCATACCTTTAAGGGTAACTGCATGCCCTCAAATCATTAATAGCAATGGCATGCCCTCATACCACTAATGCTAAATACATGCCCTCATACCACTAATGGTAATTTCATACCCTTATACCACTAATGCTAACTGCATGACCTCAAACCACTAATGGTAACTGCATGCCCTCATACCACTAATGCTAACTGCATGGCCTCATACCACTAATGGTAATTGCATACCCTCACAGCACTAAGGGGAACTGCATGCCCTCAAATCATTAATCGTAACTGCATGCCCTCAAGTCATTAATGGTAACTGCATACCCTCATACCACTAATGTTAACTGCATCCCCTCATACCAGTAATGCTAATTGCATGCCCTCATACCACTAATGGTAACTGTATGCCTTCATATCACTAATGCTAACTGCATGCCCTCATACCACTAATTGTAATTGCATACACTGATACCACTAATGCTAACCGCATGTCATCAAACCACAAATGGTAACTGCATTTGCTCACATGACAAGCTAAGAGCATGCCATCATACAATTAATGGTAACTGCATACCTTCAAGCCACTAATGGTAACTGCATGCCCTCAAATCATTAATTGTAACTGCATGCCCTCATACCATTAATGCTAACTGCATGCCCTCATACCACTAAAGGAAACTGCATGGCCTCATGCCACTAATGCTAATTGCATGCCCTCAAACCATTAATCGTAACTGCATGCCCTCATACCACTAATGCTAACTGGATGCCCTCATACCAATAATGGTAACTGCATGCCCACATACCACTAATGCTAGCTGCGTGCCCTCATACCACTAATGGCAATTGCATATCTTTATACCAATAACGGTAACTGCATGCCCTCATACCACTTGTGGTAACTGCATGCCATCATGCCACTGATGCTAAATGCATGGCCTCAAATCACTAATGGTAACTGCATGCCTTCATGCTACAAATACTAACTGCATGCCATAATACCAGTAAAGGTAACTGCATGCCTTCATACCACTAATGCCAACTGCATGCCCTCATAACAGTAATGATAACTAATTTGCAACCAATTGGTCGCACAACCAAAAGTCAATCCGGTGGAATTTAAAACCGAATTGTCGAATCTCGGACTCATGAATGCTCATAATGTCGCACCCAATGTCTAATTTAAAAGTCCCGATTGCACACCCGCTGCAACAAGCGCTACCATGGGTCGAGAGGGGGGTATAATAGCATGACCAGCATTCGGTAATCTTGGGTTCAACGTCCGCAGCTTCAACATTACGAGGTCCTGGCATTCTGCTTTCGGAATTTTCGCGTTCG
Organism: Protopterus annectens; assembly: GCF_019279795.1. NCBI lineage: Eukaryota > Metazoa > Chordata > Ceratodontiformes > Protopteridae > Protopterus > Protopterus annectens. The sequence continues at coordinate 1,960,639,181 of NC_056737.1, forward strand.
GTCATCGGCCGTACGCCCAAATGCATGTACACCATGGTAACTGCTTACCCTTATACCACTAATGCTAACTGCATGCCCTCAAACCACTAATTGTAATGACATGCCCTCATACCACTAATGCTAACAGCATGCCCACATACCACTAATGATAATTGCATACCCTCATACCATTAAAGGTAATTGCATGCCCACAAATCAGTAATGGTAACTGCTTGACCTCATACCACTAATGCTAACTGCAGGCCCTCATACCACTAATGGTAACTGCATGCACTCATACAAATAATGTTAACTGCATGACTTCATACCACTAACGGTATCTCCAGCCCACATACCACTAATAGTAACTGCACGCTCTCATACCACTAATCCTAATTGCATAGTTTCATACAACTAATGGTAACTGTATGCCCTCAAACCACTAATGGTAACAGCATGCCCTCAAACCACTAATGGTAACAGCATGCCCTCATACCACTAATGCTAATTGCATGCCTTCATATCACTAATGGTAACTGCAAGCCCTCATACCACTACTGCTAACTGCATGTCCTCATACAGCTAATGGTAACTGCATGCCCACATATCACTAATGCTAACTGCATTCCCTCATGCAACTAATGGTAATTGCATGCCTTCATACCACTAATGGTGACTGTATGCCCTCAAACCACTAATGATAACTGCATGACCTCATACCCCTAATGGTAACTGAATGCCCACAACCACAAATGGTAACTGCATGCTATCATACCACTAATAGTAACTGCATGTCTTCACACCACTAATGGTAAATGCATGCCCTCAAACAACTAATGGTAACTGCATGCTCTCATACCACGAATGCTAACTGCATACATTCATAAAACTAATGGTAACTGCATATCCTCATAAGACTAATGCAAACTGCATGCTCTCAAACCACTAATGGTAACTGCATGCCCTCGTACCACTAATGCTAACTGCATGCACTTATACCACTAATGTTAACTGCATGCCCACATACCACTAATACTAACTGCATGGCCCCATAACACTAATGCTAATTGCATAGTTTTATACCACTAATGGTAACTGCATGCCCTCATTCCACAAATAGTAATTCCATACCTTCATACTACTAATGGTAACTGCATGCCCTCATACCACTAATAGAAACTGCATGCCTACATACCACAAATGCTAACTGCATGCCCTCAAACCACTAATGGTAACTGCATGCTCTCATACCACTAATGCTAACTGCATGGCGTCATACCACTAAAGGTAATTGCATACCCTCACAGCACTAAGGGGAACTATATGCCCTCAAATCATTAATGGTTACTGCATGCCCTCATACCACTAATGCTAACTGCATGCCTTCATACCACTAATGCTAACTCCATGCCCTCATACCACTAATTGTAATTCCATACCCTGATACCACTAATACTAACTGCATGTCCTCAAACCACAAATGGTAACTGCATTCACTCATTCAACAAATGCTAAGAGCATGCCATCATACAACTAATGGTAACTGCATACCTCCATGCCTCTAATTGTAACTGCATGCCCTCAAATCATTAATGGTAACTGCATGCCCTCATACCACTAATGCTAACTGCAAGCCCTCATACCTCTGATGGTAACTGCATGCCCTCATACCACTAATGCTAACTGCATGTCCTCAAACCATTAATGGTAACTGCATGCCCTCATACCAATAATGCTAACTGGATGCCCTCATACCACTAATGGTAACTGCATTCCCACATACCACTAATGATAGCTGCATGCCCTCATACCACTGATGGTAATTGCATACATTCATACCAATAATGGTACCTGCATGCCCTCAAACCATTAATGATAACTGCATGCCCTCATACCACTAATCCTAACTGCATGCCCTCAAACCATTAATGGTAACTGCATGCCCTCATACCACTAATGCTAACTGAATGGCCTCAAATCACTAATGGTAACTACATGCCTTCATACTACAAATACTAACTGCATGCCCTAATACCAGTAAAGATAACTGCATGCCTTCATACCATTAATGCAAACTGCATGCCCTCATAACACTAATGATAACTAGTTTACATCAAATTGTTCATGCAACCGAAGGTAGATCCGGCGGAATTCCAAACCAAATTGTCAAATCTCTGACTCGCAAATGCTCATAATGTCGCATGCGACATCAAATTCGAAAGTCCCTATCGCACACCTGCCGGAACAAGCGCTACCATGGGTCGAGAAGGGGGTATAATAACCTGGCCAGCGTTCGGTAATCTCGGGTTCGACGTCAGCAGCTTCAACATTACACCGTCATGGCCTTCTGCTTTCGAGATTTTCACGTTCGGTCATCGGTGGTATGCGCAAATGCATGTACACCATGGTAACTGCATACCCTTATGCCACTAATGCTAACTGCATGCCCTCAAACCACTAATTATAACGGCATGCCCTCAAACCACTAATGCTAACAGCACGTCCTCATACCACTAATGATAATTGCATACCCTCATACCATTAAGGGTAACTACATGCCCTCAAATCAGTAATGGTAACTGTATGCCCTCATACCACTAATGCTAAATGCATGCACTCATACCACTAATGGTAACTGCATGCCCTCATACAAATAATGTCAATGGCATGACCTCATACCACTAATACTAACTGCATGTTCTCATACCACTAATTCTAATTGCATAGTTTCATATCACTAATGGTAACAGCATGCCCTCATACCACTAATGCTAATTGCATGCCTTCATATCACTAATGTTAACTGCATGCCATCATACCACTACTGCTAACTGCATGCCCTCAAACCAGTAATGCTAACTGATTGCCCTCATGCCACTAATGGTAACTGCATACCTTCATGCCACTAATGATAACTGCATGCCCTCAAACCACTAATGGAAACTGAATGCCCATAACCACTAATGGTAACTGCATGTTCTCATACCACTAATACTAACTGCATGCCTTCATACCACTAATGGTAACTGCATGCCCTCAAACCACTAATGCTAACTGCATTACCTCATACCCCTAATGGTAACTGAATGCCCACAACTACAAATGGTAAAAGCATGCTCTCATACCACTAATAGTAACTGCATGCCTTCACACCACTAATGGTAACTGCATTCCCTCAAACCACTAATGGTAATTGCATGCTCTCATACCACTAATGCTAACTGCATGCATTCATAAAACTAATGGTAATTGCACGCCCTCATAACACTAATGCAAACTGCATGATCTCAAACCACTAATGGTAACTGCATGCCCTCATATCACTAATGGTAACTGCATGCCCTCATACCAGTTATCCTAACTGCATGCCCTCAAACCACAAATAGTAACGGCATGCCCTCATACCACTTATGCTAACTGCATGCCCTCAAACCACTAATGATAACTGCATGGCCTCATATAACTAATACTAACTGCATGTCCTCAAACCACTGGTGGTAACTGCATTCTCTCATACTAGAAATGCTAACTGCATGCCCTCATACCACTAATGGTAACTGCATTCCCTCATACCACTAATGCTAACTGTATGCCATCATACAGCTAATGGTAATTGCATACTCTCATACCACTAATGGTAAGTGCATGCTCTCAAATCGTTAATGGTAGCTGCGTGGCCTCATATCACTAATGCTTACTGCATGCCCTTATACCACAAATGATAACTACATGCCCTCATACAACTAACGCTAACTACATGCCCTCAAACCATTAATGATAACTGCGTGCCCTCATACCACTAATGCTAACTGCATGCCCTCATACCCCTAATGCTAACTGCATGCCCTCATACCACTAATGGTAACTGCAAGCCCTCATACCACTAATAATAACTGCATGCCCTCAAACCTTTGATGATAACTGCATGTTCTCATACCACTAATGCTAACTGGATGCCCTCATACCACTAATGGTAACTGTATGGCCACATACCACTTGTGGTAACTGCATACCTTCATACCACTAATGGTAACTGCATGCCCTCGAACCAATAATGGTAACCGCATGCACTCATACCACTAATGCTAACTGCATTCCCTCATACCACTAATGGTAACTGCATGCGCTCATACCACTAATTCTAACTGCATGCCTCAAACCACTAATGGTAACTGCATGCCCTCATACAACAAAGGCTAACTGCTTGTGCTCATACCACTAATACTAACTGCATGCCCGCATGCCACTAATGGTAATTGCATACCCTCGTACCACTAATGGTAACTGCATGACCAAAATCATTAATGTTAACTGCATGCCCTCATACTACTAATGCTAACTGCATTCCTTCATACCAGTAAAGGTAATTGCATGCCCTCAAACCAATAATGCTAACTGCATTCCCTCAAAACGCTAATGGTAACTGCATGCCCTCGTACCACTAAAGCTAACTGCATACCTTCATATCACAAAATGTAACTGCATACCTTCATACCACTAATGAAACTGCTTGCCTTCATACCACTAGCTGCATGCCCTTATACCACTAATGGTAATTTCAAGCCCTCATACCACTAATAATAACTGCATGCTCTCAACCTTTGATGATAACTGCATGTTCTCATACCACTAATGCTAACTGGATGCCCTCATACCACTAATGCTGCATACGCACATACCACAAATGCTAACTGCATCCCCAGATACCACTAGTGGTAACTGCATACGTTCATACCACTAATGGTAACTGCATGCCCTCAAACCAATAATGGTAACCGCATGCACTCATACCATTAATGCTAACTGCATGCCCTCATACAACTAATGGTAACTGCATGCGCTCATACCACTAATGCTAACTGCATACCTCAAACCACTAATGGTAACTGCATGCCCTCATACTACAAAGGCTAACTGCTTGCCCTCTTACCACTAATACTAACTGCATGCCCTCATGCCACTAATGGTAATTGCATACCCTCATACCACTAATGGTAACTGCATGCCCAAAATCATTAATGGTAACTGCATGTCCTAATATCACTAATGCTAACTCCATTCCTTCATACCACTAAAGGTAATTGCATGTCCTCAAACCAATAATGCTAACTGCATTCCCTCAAACCGCTAATGGTAACTGCATGCCCTCATTCCACTAATGCTAAGTACATGTCCTCGTACCACTAATGGTAACCGCATGGCCACATACCACTAATGCTAACTGCATACCTTCATACAACAAAATGTAATTGCATACCTTCATATGACTAATGAAACTGCTTGCCTTCATAGCACTAGCTGCATGCCCTTATATCACTAATGGTAATTGCATGCCCTCATACCACTAATGCTAACTACATGCCCTCAAACAGCTAATGGTAACTGCATGCACTCATATTACAAATGCTAACTGCATGCCCTCATACCACTAATGGTAAATGCATGCCTTCATGCCACTAATGCTAACTGCATGTCCTCATACCACTAATGGTAATTGCATACCCTGACACCACTAATGCTAATTGCATGCCCTCAAACCACTAATGGTAACTGCATTTCCTCATACCATTAATGCTAACTGCATGCGCTCATACAACTAATGGTACTTGCATACCTTCACACCACTAATAGCAACTGCATGCTTTCAAATCGTTAATGGTAACTGCATGCCAGCATACCACTAATGCTAACTACATGCCCTCATACCACTAATGGTGAAAGCATGCCTTCATACTACTAATGGTAACTGCATGCCCACAAACCACAAATGCCAACTGCATGCCCACATACCAGTAGAGGTAACTGCATACCTTCATACCACTAATGGTAACTGCATGCCCTCAAACCACTAATGGTTACTGCACACACTCATACCACTAATGCTAACTGCATGCCCTCATACCAGTAATGGTAAATGCATGCCTTCATTCCACTAATGCTAACTGCATTCCCTCATATCACTATTGGTAATTGTATACCCTGATACCACTAATGCTAACTGCATGCCCTCAAACCACTAATGCTAACTGCATGTCCTAAAACCATTAATGGTAACTGCATGCCCTCACACCACTAATGCTAACTGCATGCCCTCATACCACTAATGCTAACTGCATGCCCTTATACCACTGATGTTAACTGCATGCCCTCATACCACTAATGCTAACTGCATGCCCTTATACCACTGATGTTAACTGCATGCCCTCATAACACTAATGTTAACTGCATGCCCTCAAACCAATAATGGTAACTCCATGCCCTCATACCACTAATGGTAACTGCATGCCCAAATACCAATAATGCTAACTGCATGTCTTCATACCACTAATGCTAACTGCATGCCCTCAAACCACTAAAGGTAACTCCATGCCCTCATACTAGAAATGCTAACTGCATGCCCTCATATCACTGCTGGTAACTGCATGTCATCATACCACTACTGGTAACTGCATGCCATCATACCACCAATGTTAACTGCATGCCCCCATACCACTAATGGTAATTGCATGCCCTCATAACACTAATGCTAACTGCATGCCCTCCAACCATTAATGGAAAGTGCATGCCCTCATACTACTAATGCTAACTACATGCCCTCAAACCACTAATGGAAACAGCATACCCTCATAACACAAATGCTAACTGCATACCCTCAAACCAATAATGGTAACTCCATGCCATCATACCATTAATGGTAACTGCATACCCACATACCACTACTGCTAACTGCATGCCCTCATACCACTAAATGTAATTGCATACATTCATACCACTAATGGTAACTGCATGCCCTAAATCTACTAATGGTAACAGCATGCCCTCATACCACTATCTGCATGCCCTCATACCACTAATGGTAATTGCATGCCCTCATACCTCTAATGCTACATACATATCCTCATACCACTAATGGTAACTGCATGCATTCATACCAGTAATGCTAACTGCATGCCTCAAATCACAAATGTTAACTGCATGCCCTCAAACCACGAATGGTAACTGCTTGGCCTCATACAACTAATGCTAACTGCATGCCCTCATACAACTAATGGTAACTGCATGCCCTTTTACCACTAATGGTAACTGCATGCCCTCAAACCACTAATGGTAACTGCATGCCCTCATACCACTAATACTAACTGCATGCCCTCATACCACTAATAATAAATGCATGCCCATATACCACTAATGCTAACTGCATGCCCTCATACCACAAATGGTAATTACATACTGCCATACCACTAATGGTAACTGCATGCTCTCAAACCAATAATGCTAACTGCATGCCCTCATACCACTAATGCTAACTGCATGCCCTAATGGCACTAATGGTAACTGCATGCCCTCCTACCACTAATGCTAACTGCATATCTTCAAACCACTAATGGTAACTCCATGCCATTATACATCAAATGCTAACTGCATGCCCTCATACCACTAATGTTAACTGCATGCCATCATACCACTAATGGTAACTGCATGCCCTCATAGCACTAAGAGTGACTGCATGCCCTCATACCACTAATACTAACATGTCCTCATACCGGTAATGCTAACTGCATGCCCTCAAACCACTAATGGTAACTGCATGCCCACATACCACTAATGAAAACTGCATGCTCTCATACTACTAATGTTAATTGCATACCTTCATAGCACTAATGGTAACTGCATGCCATCAAACCACTAATGTTGACTATATGCCCTCATACCACTAATTCTATCTGCACGCACTCATACCACTAATGGTAATTGCATGTCTTCATACCACTAATGCTAACTGCATGCCATCAAACCACTAATGGTAACTCCATGCCCTCATACTACAAATGCTAACTGCATGCCCTCATACCACTACTGCTAACTGCATGCCATCATACCACTAATGTTAACTGCATGCCCTCATACCACTAATGGTAACTGCATGCCTCATAACACTAATGCTAACTGCATGCCCTCAAACCACTAATGGAAACTGCATGCCCTCATACTACTAATGCTAAGTACATGCCCTCAAACCACTAATGGAAACAGCATGCCCTCATACCACTATTGCTAACTGCATGCCCTCAAACCAATAACGATAACTCCATGCCTTCATACCACTAATGGTAAAGGCATGCCCACATACCACTAATACTAACTGCATGCCCTCATACCACTAAATGTAATTGCATACATTCATACCACTAATGGTAACTGCATGCCCTAAAACTACTAATGGTAACTGCATGCCCTCATACCACTATCTGCATGCCCTCACACCACTAATGGTAATTGCATGCCCTCATACCAATAATGCAAACTCCATGCCCTCAAACCACTAATGGTAACTGCATGTCCCCATAATACAAATGCTAACTGCATGCCCTCATACCACTAACAGTAGCTGTATGCCTTCATATCACTAATGCTAACTACATACCCTCATACAATTAACGGTAACTGAATACCCTGATACCACTAATGCTAACTGCATGCCCTAAAACCACTAATGGTAACTGCATTCCTTCATACCACTAATGCTATCTGCATGCCCACATACAACTAATGGTAATTAGACAAGCTCATACCACTAAGGGTACCTGCATGCCCTCAAATCATTAATAGCAATGGCATACCCTCATACCACTAATGCTAACTGCATGCCCTCATACCACTAATGGTAATTCCATACCTTCATACTACTAATGGTAACTGCATGCCCTCATACCACTAATGGAAACTGCATGCCTACATGCCACTAATGCTAACTGCATGCCCTCGTACCACTAATGCTAACTGTATGGCCTCATACCACTAATGGTAATTGCATACCCTCACAGCACTAAGGGGAACTGCAGGCCCTCAAATCATTAATCGTAACTGCATGCCCTCAAATCATTAATGGTAACTGCATACCCTCAAAGCACTAATGCTAACTGCATCCCCTCATACCAGTAATGCTAATTGCATGCCGTCATACCACTAATGGTAACTGCATGACTTCATATCACTAATGCTAACTGCATGCCCTCATACCACTAATTGTAATTGCATACCCTGATACCACTAATGCTAACCGCATGTCCTCAAACCACAAATGGTAACTGGATTCGCTCATATGACAAATGCTAAGAGCATGCCCTCATACAACTAACGGTAACTGCATACCTTCAAGCCACTAATGGTAACTGCATGCCCTCAAATCATTAATGGTAGCTGCATGCCCTCATACCATTAATGCTAAGTGCATGCCCTCATACCACTAATGCAAACAGCATACCCTCATACCACTACTGCTAACTGCAGTACCTCAAGCCATTAATCGTAACTGCATGCCCTCATACCACTAATGCTAACTGGATGCCCTCATACCACTAATGGTAACTGCATGCTCACATACCACTAATGCTAGCTGCGTGCCCTCATACCACTAATGGTAATCCCATACCCTCATACCACTAATGGTAACTGCATGCCCAAAATCATTAATGGTAACTGCATGTCCTAATATCACAAATGCTAACTCCATTCCTTCATACCACTAAAGGTAATTGCATGCGCTCAAACCAATAATACTAACTGCATTCCCTCAAACTGCTAATGGTAACTGCATGTCCTCATTCCACTAATACTAAGTGCATGTCCTTGTACCACTAATGGTAACCGCATGGCCACATACCACTAATGCTAACTGCATACCTTCATACCACAACATGTAATTGCATATCTTCATATGACTAATGAAACTGCTTGCCTTCATAGCACTAGCTGCATGCCCTTATACCACTAATGGTAATTGCATGCCCTCATACCACTAATGCTAACTACATGCCCTCAAACAGCTAATGGTAACTGCATGCCCTCATACTACAAATGCTAACTGCATGCCCTCATACCACTAATGGTAAATGCATGCCTTCATACCACTAATACTACCTGCATACCCTCATACCACTAATGGTAATTGCATGCCCTGATACCACTAATGCTAACTGCATGCCCTCAAACCACTAATGGAAACTGCATTTCCTCATACCACTAATGCTAACTGCATGTGCTCATACAACTAGTGGTACTTGCATACCATCACACCACTAATATTAACTGCATGCTTTCAAATTGTTAATGATAACTGCATGCCGGCATACCACTAATGCTAACTGCATGCCCTCATACCACTAATGATAAAAGCATGGCTTCATAACACTAATGGTAACTGCATGCCCACATACCATGAATGTGAACTGCATGCCCACATACCAACAGTGGTAACTGCATACCTTCATACCACTAATGGTAACTGCATGCCCTCAAACCACTAATGGTTACTGCACCCACTCATACCACTAATACTAACTGCATGCCCTCAAACCACTAATGGTAACTGCATGCCCTCATACCACTATTGCTAACTGCATTCCTTCATACCACTAATGGTAAATGCATTCCGTCTTATCACTAATGGTAACAGCATGCACTCAAACCACTAATGGTAACTGCATGCCCTCATACCACTAATGCTAACTGCATGCCCACATACCACTAATGCTAACTGCATGCCCTCATACCACTAATGGTAATTACATACTATCACACCACTAATGGTAACTGCATGCCCTCAAACCAATAATGCTAACTGCATGCCCTCATACCAGTAATGCTAACTGCATGCCCTAATGCCACTAATGGTAACTGTATGCCCTCATAACACTAATGCTAACAGCATGTCTTCAAACCATTAATGGTAACTCCATGCCCTTATACAACAAATGCTAACTGTATGTCCTTATACCACTAATGTTAACTGCATGCCATAATACCACTAATAGTAACTACATGTCCTCATACCAGTAATGCTATCTGCATGCCCTCAAACCACTAATGGTAACCACATCCCCACATACCACTAATGCTAACTACATGCCCTCATGCCACTAATGGTAATTGCATACCTTCATACCACTAATGGCAACTACATGTGCTCAAACCACTAATGTTGACTGCATGCCCTCAGACCACTAATTTGAATTGCATGCACTCATAACACTAATCGTAACTGCATGTATTTATACCACTAATGCTAACTGCATGCCATCAAAACACTAATGGTAACTCCACACCCTCATACTACAAATGCTAACTGCATGCCCTCATACCACTACTGGTAACTGCATGCCATCATACCACTAATGTTAACTGCATGCCCTCATACTACTAATGGTAATTGCACTCCCTCATAACACTAAAGCTAACTGCATGCCCTCAAACCACTAATGGAAACTGCATGCCCTCATACTACTAATGCTAACTACATGCCCTCAAACCACTAATGGAAACAACATACCTGCATACCACAAATGCTAACTGCAAGCCCTCAAACCAATAATGCTAACTCCATACCTTCATACCAATAATGGTAACTGCATACCCACATACCACTACTGCTAACTGCATGCCCTCATACCACTAAATGTAATTGCATACATTCATACCACTAATGGTAACTGCATGCCCTAAATCTACTAATGGTAACAGCATGCCCTCATACCACTATCTGCATGCCCTCATACCACTAATGGTAATTGCATGCCCTCATACCTCTAATGCTACATACATGCCCTCATACCACTAATGGTAACTGCATGTGTTCATACCACTAATTATAACTGCATGCCTCAAATCTCAAATGTTAACTGCATGCCGTCAAACCACGAATGGTAACTGCTTGGCCTCATACAACTAATTCTAACTGCATGCCATCATACAACTAATGGTAACTGCATGCCCTTTTACCACTAATGGTAACTGCATGCCCTCAAACCACTAATGGTAACTGCATGCCCTCATACCACTAATGCTAACTGCATGCCCTCATACCACTAATAATAAATGCATGCCCATATACCACTAATGCTAACTGCATGCCCTCATACCACTAATGGAAATTATATACTGTCATACCACTAATGGTAACTGCATGCCCTCAAACCAATAATGCTAACTGCATGCCCTCATGCCACTAATGCTAACCGCATGCCCTAATGGCACTAACGGTAAATGCATGCCCTCCTACCACTAATGCTAACTGCATGTCTTCAAACAACTAATAGTAACTCAATGCCCTTCTACATCAAATGTTAACTGCATGCCCTCATACCACTAATGTTAACTGCATGCCATCATACCACTAATGGTAACCACATGCCCTCATAGCACTAAGAGTAACTGCATGCCCTCATAACACTAATACTAACTACATGTCCTCATACCAGTAATGCTAACTGCATGCTCTCAAACCACTAATGGTAACTGCATTCCCACATACCACTAATGAAAACTGCATGCCCTCATACCACTAATGGTAATTGTATACCTTCATACCACTAATGGTAACTGCATACCCTCAAACCACTAATATTGACTACATGCCCTCATACCACTAATTCTAACTGCATGCACTCATAACACTAATGGTAATTGCATGTCTTCATACCACTAATGCTAACTGCATGCCATCAAACCACTAATGGTAACACCATGCCCTCATACTACAAATGCTAACTGCATGCCCTCATACCACTACTGGTAACTGCATGCCATCATACCACTAATGTTAACTGCATGCCCTCATACCACTAATGGTAATTGCATGCCTCATAACACTAATGCTAACTGCATGCCCTCAAACCACTAATGGAAACTGCATGCCCTATACTACTAATGATAACTGCATGCCCTCAAAAACTAATGGAAACAGCATGCCCTTATAGCACTAATGTTAACTGCATGCCCTCAAACCAATAATGGTAACTCCATGCCCTCATACCACTAATGGTAAATGCATGCCCCCATACCACTAATACTAACTGCATGCCCTCACAACACTAAATGTAATTGCATACATTCATACCACTAATGGTAACTGCGTGCCCTAAAACTACTAATGGTAACTGCATGCCCTCATACCACTATCTGCATGCCCTCATACCACTAATGGTAATTGCATGCCCTCATACCACTAATGCAAACTCCATGCCCTCAAACCACTAATGGTAACTGCATGCCCCCATACTACAAATGCTAACTGCATGCCCTCATACCACTAATGGTATATGTATGCCTTCATACTACTAATGCTAACTGCATACCCTCATACAATTAACAGTAACTGAATACCCTGGTACCACTAATGCTAACTGCATGCCCTAAAACCACTAATGGTAACTGCATTCCTTCATACCACTAATGCTATCTGCATGCCCTCATACAACTAATGGTAATTGGACACGCTCATACCTTTAAGGGTAACTGCATGCCCTCAAATCATTAATAGCAATGGCATGCCCTCATACCACTAATGCTAACTGCATGCCCTCATACCACTAATGGTAATTCCATACCTTCATACTACTAATTGTAACTGCATGCCCTCAAACCACTAATTGTAATGACATGCCCTCATACCACTAATGCTAACAGCATGCCCTCATACCACTAATCCTAATTGCATAGTTTCATACAACTAATGGTAACTGCATGCCCTCAAACCAATAATGGTAACAGCATGCCTTCATACCACTAATGCTAATTGCATGCCTTCATATCACTAATGGTAACTGCAAGCCCTCATACCACTACTGCTAACTGCATGTCCTCATACAACTAATGATAACTGCATGCCCACATATCACTAATGCTAACTGCATGCCCTCATGCAATTAATGGTAATTGCATGCCTTCATACCACTAATGGTGACTGTATGTCCTCAAACCACTAATGATAACTGCATGACCTCATACCCCTAATGGTAACTGAACATCCACAACCAAAAATGGTAACTGCATGCTATCATACCACTAATAGTAAATGCATGTCTTCACACCACTAATGGTAACTGCATGCCCTCAAACAACTAATGGTAACTGCATGCTCTCATACCACGAATGCTAACTGCATACATTCATAAAACTAATGGTAACTGCATACCCTCATAACAGTAATGCAAACTGCATGCTCTCAAACAACTAATGGTAACTGCATGCCCTCTTTCCACTAATGCTAACTGCATGCACCTATACCGCTAATGTTAACTGCATGCCCACATACCACTAATACTAACTGCATGGCCCCATAACACTAATGCTAATTGCATAATTTTATACCACTAATGGTAACTGCATGCCCTCATTCCACAAATAGTAATTCCATACCTTCATACTACTAATGGTAACTGCATGCCCTCATACCACTAATAGAAACTGCATGCCTACATACCACTAATGCTAACTGCATGCCCTCATACCACTAATGGTAATTTCATTCCCTTATACCACAAATGCTAACTGCATGCCCTCAAACCACTAATGGTAACTGCAGGCTCTTCTACCACTAATGCTAACTGCATGTCCTCATACCACTAAAGGTAATTGCATACCCACACAGCACTAAGGGGAACTATATGCCCTCAAATCATTAATGGTTACTGCATACCCTCATACTACTAATGCTAACTGCATGCCCTCATACCAGTAATGCTAACTGCATGCGCTCATACCACTAATGGTAACTGCAAGCCTTCATACCACTAATGCTAACTGCATGCTCTCATACCACTAATTCTAATTGCATACCCTGATACCACTAATACTAACTGCATGTCCTCAAACCACAAATGGTAACTGCATTCACTCATTCGACAAATGCTAAGAGCATGCCATCATACAACTAATGGTAACTGCATACCTTCATGCCTCTAATTGTAACTGCAAGCCCTCATACCACTGATGGTAACTGCATGCCCTCATACCACTAATGCTAACTGCATGTCCTCAAACTATTAATGGTAACTGCATGCCCTCATACCACTAATGCTAACTGCATGCCCTCATACCAGTAATGCTAACTGCATGCGCTCATACCACTAATGGTAACTGCAAGCCCTCATACCACTAATGGTAACTGCATTCCCACATACCACTAATGATAGCTGCATGCCCTCATACCATTGATGGTAATTGCATACATTCATACCAATGACGGTACCTGCATGCCCTCAAACCACTAATGGTAACTGCATGCCCTCATACCACTAATCCTAACTGTATGCCCTCAAACCATTAATGGTAGCTGCATGCCCTCATACCACTAATGCTAACTGAATGGCCTCGAATCACTAATGGTAACTACATGCCTTCATACTACAAATACTATCTGCATGCCCTAATACCAGTAAAGATAACTGCATGCCTTCATACCATTAATGCAAACTGCATGCTCTCATAACACTAATGGTAACTAGTTTACATCAAATTGTTCATGCAACCAAAGGTAGATCCGGCAGAATTCCGAACCAAATTGTCAAATCTCTGACTCGCGAATGCTCATAATGTCGCATGCGACGTCAAATTCGAAAGTCCCTATTGCACACCTGCCGGAACAAGCACTACCATGGGTCGAGAAGGGGGTATAATAACCTGGCCAGCGTTCGGTAATCTCAGGTTCAACGTCAGCAGCTTCAACATTACGCCGTCATGGCGTTCTTCTTTCGGTATTTTCACGTTCGGTCATCAGCCGTATGCGCAAATGCATATACACCATTGTAACTGCATACCCTTATGCCACTAATGCTAACTGCATGCCCTCAAACCACTAATTATAATGGCATGCCCTCAAACCACTAATGCTAACAGCACGCCCTCATACCACTAATGATAATTGCATACTCTCATACCATTAAGGGTAACTGCATGCCCTCAAATCAGTAATGGTAACTGTATGCCCTCATACCACTAATGCTAAATGCATGCACTCATACCACTAATGGTAACTGCATGCCCACATACCACTATTGCTAACTGCATGCCCTCATACCACTAATGGTAACTGCATACCTTCATACCACTAATGGTAACTACATGCCCTCAAACCACTAATGGTAACTGCATGCCCTCATACCACTAATGCTAACTGCATGCCCTCAATCCACTAATGGTAACTGCATGCCCTCATTCCACTAATGCTAACTGCATGCTTTCAAACCACTAATGGTACCTGCATGTCCTCATACCACTAATGCAAACTGCCTGCCCTCATATACCTAGTAGTAAATGTATGCCCTCATACCACTAATGCTAACTGCATGACCACAAACCATTAATGGTAACTGCATCCCCTCATAATAATAATGCTTAATGCATAACATCATTTCACTAATGTTAACTGCATACCCTCATACCACTAATGGTAACTACATGCCCTCATATGACTAATGGTAACTGCATGCCCTCATGTCACTAATTGTAACTGTATGCCCTCAGACCATTAATGGTAATTGCATGCCCCCATACCACTAATGCTAACTGCATGCCCTCATACCACTAATGGTAATTGCATACCTTCATACCACTGATGGTAACTGCATGCCCTCAAAGCACTAATGGTAACTGCATGCCGTCAAACCACTAATGTTAACTGCATGCCCTCATACTACAAATGTTAACAGCATGCCCTCATACATCTAATTTTAACTGGATTCCCTCATACCACTAATGCTAACTGCATGCCCCCATACCACTAATGGTAATTGCATATCCTCATACCACTAATGTTAGCTGCATGCCCTCATACCACTAATGGTAAATGCATGCCCTCATACCACTAATGCTAATTGCATGCTCTCAAAGCACTGATGGTAACTACATAGCCTCATACTACTAATGCTAACTGCATGCCCTGATACCACTAATGCTAACTGCATGCCTTCATACCAATAATGCTAACTGAATGCCTTCATACCACTAATCATAACTGCATGCCATTATATCACTAATGGTAATTGCATGCACTCATACCACTAATGGTAACTGCATGCCCACATACCACTATTGCTAACTGCATGCCCTCATACCACTAATGGTAACTGCATACCTTCATACCACTAATGGTAACTACATGCCCTCAAACCACTAATGGTAACTGCATGCCCTCATACCACTAATGCTAACTGCATGTCCTCAAACCACTAATGGTAACTGCATGGCCTCATATGAGAAATGCTAACTGCATGCCCTCATACCACTAATGCATAATGCATGCCCTCAAACCATTCATGGTAACTGCATGCTCTCATACTACAAATGCTAACTGCATGCCTTCATAGCAATAATCTTAACTGCATGCCCTCCTACCACTAGTGTTAACTACATGCCCTCCATCTACTAATGCTAACTTCATGCCCTCATACCACTCATGGTAACTGCATGCCCTCATACCACTAGTAGTAACTGCATGCCCTCAAACCACTAATGCTAACTGCATGCCCTCATACCACTAATGGTAATTGCATACCTTCATAAGATGTATGAAGGTATGCAATTGCCATTAGTGGTATGCCCTCATACCACTAATGGTATTTGCATACCTTCATACCACTTATGATAAGTGCATGCCCTTAAACCACTAATGCTAACTGCATGCTCTCATACCACTAATGGTAACTGCATGCCCTTACACCACTAATGTTAACTGCATGCCCTCATACCACTAATGCTAGCTCCATGCCCTCATACCACTAATGGTAACTGCATACCCTTATACCACTAATGCTAACTGCATGCTCTCAAACCACTAATGGTAACTGGATGCCCTCATACTACAAATGCTAACTGCATGCTCTCAAACCACTAATGCTAACTACATGTCCTCATACTACAAATTCTAACTGCATGCCTTCATACCACTAATGGTAACTGCATGCCCTCATACCACTAATGCTAACTGCATGCCCTCATACCACTAATGGTGACTGCATGCCCTCAAACCACTAATGCTAACTGCATGCCCTCAAACCACTAATGGTAACTGCATGTCCTCATACCACTAATGTTAACTGTATGCCCTCATACCACTAATGGTAGCTGCATGCCCACATACCACTAATGCTACCTGTGTGCCGTCATACCACTAATGGTAATTGCATACCTTCATGCCACTAATGATAACTGCATGCCCTCAAACCACAAAAAAAAACTGCATGCCCTCTTTCCACTAATGCTAACAGCATGAAATCATAAGACTAATGGTATGTGCATGCCCACATACTTCTAATGCTAACTGCATGCCCTCATACCACTAATGGTAACTGCATATCTTCATACCACTAGTGGTAACTGCATGCCCACATGCCACCAATGCTAACTTCATGCCTTCAAATCACTAATGACAACTGCGTGCCCTCATACCACTAATGCTAACTGCATGCCCTCAAACCACTAATGGTAACTGCATGCCCTCATACCCCTAATGCTAACTGCAGCCACTCATACCACTAATGGTAACTTCATGCCCACATACCACTATTGCTAGCTGCATGACCTCATAAGACTAATGGTACCTGCATGCCCACATACCACTAATGCTAACTGCATGTTCTCATACCACTAATGGTAATTGCATACCTTCATACTGTTAATAGTAACTGCATTCCCTCACACCACTAATGGTAACTGCATGCCTTCATACCACTAATGCTAACTGCATGCCTTCATACCAGTACTGGTAACTGCATACCCACATACCACTAAAGTTAACTGCATGCCCTCAAACCACTAATGATAACTGCATTCCCTCCTGCCACTAATTGTAACTGCATGCCCTCAAACCACTAATGATAACTGCATGCCCTCATACCACTAATGCTAACTGCATGCTCTGAAACCACTAATGGTAACTGCATGCCCTCATACCACTAATAGTAACTGCATGCCCTCATACCACTAATGCTGACTGCATGCCCCCATACTACTAATGGTAACTACATGCCCTCATATTACTAATGCTAACTGCATGCCCTCAAACCACTAATGGTAACTGCATGCCCTCATACCACTAATGTTAACTACATGCCTTCAAACCACTAATGGAAACTGCATGCCCTCATACCACTACTGGTAATTGCATACCCTCATACTACTAATGCTAACTGCATGCTGTCATACCACTATTGCTAACTGCATGTCCTCATACTCTGATAGCTTAAGAGCATTATCACATAAATCAAACCTTTAAAGCAGAGTTTTACATGGTGTGATTTGAAGGTAGGAAAAAAACACCAACTACGTTCCATCTGGTGCTGTTTCACTATTATGCAATTAAATTAGTAATTTTCATTACTTGACTTTCTTTTAGCTATGCTTTGATGAATCTTCATTATCATTGCTAATCCTGTATACCACAACATGCAAGTATCAGTTTTAACCACAGTATCAATGGAGTGGTATCTTTATCATCTCATAGCAGTTTAATTATTTCAGAATACTTTGACCACTTAACTACTGTTGGAAAATAGCTTTTCATTTCAAAGTTAAATAAGTTGGTTATCTCTGAAATGTCATTTACACACACACACACACACACACACACACACACACACACACACACACACACACACATACACACACACACACACACACACACACACACACACTGTATCATGCATAGAATATTCTACAATTATGGCCATTAAAATTCAAGAATGTGTACACTCATTGGTCAGCCCAACCAGCACGCCAGTTTTAAAATTGAGCATATACCAATAGAAAAATCCAGTCACCCGGACTTTTCACAGGTACAAGATAGATGGGACAGAGGAAATACAAGGAAAATCATACCTGATTATCCTTATATTTTCTCTGCCCTGTCTTTGACATGCATCTGGATGGTCCAGATTTCAATATTTTTTTTTAATTAAAAAAAAAAAAAAGGCAACAAAGATCTTCCTTTCTCCAGTGCATCCTTTCCAAAGCACTGATGTAATACATAAACATGGGAACGTAACTCCCATATGCATGCGCAGTACATCAAGAAAACCACATGATACTGGGAAAAAGGTGAAAGAACACCATGGTGCTGTTATACAAAGACATTATTTAAGAAAAGTAAGTAACATTTCTCTTAAAAAATGTCATTGTAAAATAACAATAGCCCATGGCTGGGTGTGGGTAATGCTGGATTTACCCAGAGTTGGCTTTGTCATAACCAAACCATGGCAGCCATAGCTAAATCCAGCATTACCCACACCCAGCCATAGGTTATTGCTATATTATCTCCCCTTTGTTCCATCCCTTACACAAATCCCTCTCCCACTCTCAAGCACTACATTTTTGGACCAATCAAATCTTTAGTTCCCCTGACTCACACACTTTCACATCTAATGCAAAACTCTTCCAAAATCCCATCACTGTACTTCCTTTGTTACATCACTGCACCTCAAACGCAAGTACTCTATACCCTAGCTTCCATGTCTCCATCATAATCTAACCTCTGAGGATGATTTATTTTTCTCTGTACTCCACTCCTCTACTGAGACCTTCACTGCATGTCTGCAGAAAGTATTTCCATTCTCTGATCTCTTACTTGGTACTCACTACTGCACATTAGCATCTTCCTGTCTGTTACCCCTGTCTCTTTCTCACCTTACCGCATACCACTCCTCCTTAAAGAAAACAAACAACCTCACTTTAACATACATAATACCAACAATATGGACATATACTCCCAAACAAACCACATTCTCCATAGGATTTCCCCTCACCTCTTTCCACAATATTATATCCTCCTACACAAAATCTTTTACAAATTTCTTAACCCATACCTATTAAACTTTTGTTTTAAGCATAGAAACAAACCCAGATGCCCAATTTCTTATCCAGCCTCTGCCAAACCATTGGCCCCCTTTGGTGATATCCACCCAAACCCTAGGCCCACTACCATTCCTTCTATTCTACCCTGCAATCACCATAGAGCACCTCCCCTCAGATTAATAAATCTTATTCAAGCAAACATCCTACAAAATACAATACATGAACTACATGCTTGGGGTACACTCCACACCCGCAGATATTCTAGTTTTAACCTAAACCTGGTTAAAGTAAACATTAAGAATGATGAAATACTTCCCCCAGGTTATAATGTCTTTCTCCTAGAAAACCACACAAAAATTCAGGAGGCATAGGAGTTCTATACAATGCCTCACTGGTACTCTCACCGTACCCAATCTGTCCATCCTCCTTCAACAATGCTCCTGGTACTCTCACCATATTCAATCTGTCCACCTTCCTGCAATGATGGTCCTTATTAAAAATTAATGATCACAAAAATATCTGTCTTGTCACTGTTTACATTCCCCAGGTAACAACAACTCAACTTCAGCAGATTTTCTGTCTTGGCTATCCACTAAAATTAGTGATACTGTGTGTGCGCACCCCACCATCCAGTTCATGCAGATGTCGGCATGCCATGGGTGTAACCTTCACTTTCCTCAATGTAGTGGGATCTTGTAGTTGATATATTTAATTTGCAAGGGGTGTGGGGGTGCAGGGGGCATAGGTTCATGCAAAAATGTAAAAAAACCACATTCCGTTGGGTCGTGGCTAGAACTTCCACACTGTCACCTAGTTAACAACTGTTCATAATATAATTTAGAAACCATAAAACCATCCTGCATTGCAAGCCTTAGTGGAACCTTATACCCATGCATGATCACATCGCTCCATGGATGTCCCTATTAATTATAACTTAAACCCACAACTCTGCAGGTCTATCCCTGTACTCAAATTATATCTGCAATATCTGGGATTCTATCCCGACCAACATCAGACAACAAAACAACCTACCAGGATTCCAAAACTCACTATAAAGCACTTTAAAAGCACTTTGTTCTGCTCTTGCACCTCACAAGAGTAGACTACCTTGGACCTAACACACCCACATTACCCCATATAGCTCAGCAAAGTAAATTCTGAATACAAATCTCCTACTAGCTTCTACCCCTTTGGCCTTACTGACACTTCTGTTGTCTCTACTAACCCCCATGATAACTATTTTCCCTCTACCAAAGCTCTAACTCACACCCGCTACCTTCTACACCTACCCCAACTTCTTTTATCTCTATATCAGTTAAAATATACATACTACTCACATATCCCTCACCTCCTCTTAGCTTTCTACTCTTTTCTCTTACACATCCCTCTCATATTCCTCCAACCCATAAATATAATATTCTAAATTATATTTGAAACCTCACTGTGTATGCTATTTTGTCATTAACTAATATGTGATGATTCAATATTTTTCTGATTGTGGACCTTCTGCAGTGTAACTACATTTATGTTATTACATGTCCATATTGTATCTTTAAGCTTTACATTTCTCTCTGCTGTATAATCTATCAATTTTGTAACTGGAGAGTTTCTCCCCAGGCCTCTGCTGCCACGTCAGATTATGCTGATCAACAAAGTGAATAAAAATTTTAAACGTATGTATATATAAAAACAAATAAACAAGCAAAAGATTTAAGTGAGGTCTGGAAAGAAAAAAACTGACAAAAACATAACACAATGCACATTCATGTCCAATTGACATAATGCCTCTTCATCATAGCTCTTAACTGCACTGATTTTGAACAGCTTCCTTCATTTTGCCCCATATTTTTGTCCTGTCTCTCATAACATTTTTGATTTTCTGGTAAATCACTGAGGATTACAGTCAATGCAAGACATTATAGTTTCATATGTCTTATTGTTCAGAAAATGCACCCTGATGCAAAACTTGTTTATTATTTTTTAAGAGAATTAATTTGGAGTAATACTTAAAATTTGTCCCTGATTTTGGGCCTTAGTATCCCCATTACTTTGGACTTTGTCTGGAATTGTTTGTTTTATTTACTTGCATTGCATTGTTGACCTAACACAATACAAAGAAGTGAAATGCAAGCTGGGGCAGAGAGGTAAGAACAAAAGACTCCTGACTGCTCAATTTATTTGTTATTACCTGGGATGATGCTACATGCATTCACACATTCACTGCAGCAGCAATGTGCGATTTATCTCGATACTGTGCTCTGACAAAATGTCTTGGACTGAGGGCAGCATGTGTTATATGTAGCATACGATCCCAGGCCTACAGAATCATGTAAACCATTGTTGCAGCATATTATCATTCAACACTATCTAGAGTCTTTACACAAATGGAAACGTTTGTTTGATCAACACCTTAACTCATGAAATAATATTTAAAACTTGCAATTTCATGAATGCCAGTGTTACAGGTAGTACACTCAACAGTGAGCATCGCTTGAGTGTTTAGGAGTTACTCTCTGATTCCTGCAGTTCTTTGTGGAGTCATACAACAAATTTGTTAATAAGGTATGTTACACATCATGCCTCTGTAAATCTGATTTGTTTTAAATAAATTCAAAGAACAGCTCAGTCTGTTTAACACAAAATGTCCATCTAGATCAGCTAGCTAATATGCCAACCACAGTTGCACAATTGCTGATGAGAGCTTTTGGCAAGCAATTTTAATATACAAACTTTATACAGCGGAACTGTTGGAACCCCAACAACTATGCACCATACCAGTCCTAGTTCTTACATCAGAAATTGAGACAACAAATTAGAAAAGTAGTTTTTACCTTCAGCCTGAAAGGCATGTGGTGTGCTATTATATACCAGTCAACTGCAGTGTTTTTTAGGAGATTTTTATGGAACATTCAAAGTATATCCATGCACTTACTGGACCTACTCAGACCTCACAAGACATTCCATGAGCTGAGACAGCAGAAGTACTGCACAAGGCAGATGAAGAACAGCAATGCATTACAAGAGTTACAGCATATGACAGCAGAATGGTGCAAGGGCAGAAAAAAAAAAAACACAGAAAGCTGATTTACAGTTATACCATGTTCCTATTCAGTAAGGCCTAGTCAGCCATCCAGTAAGAAGACATAAAGGAGAGGCTGTACTGTTTATAGCTTCTTAAATCACCGTCTATATATTTTTGAAGAGTTTGGCTTGGTCTGCTGGAATATTGTTTCTCTTTGCCATCTAATACACTTAAGTTTACACTGTAATTGCATGTAGAGAAATTACAGTATAGATACCAGCCATTGTTTAGATAAATGTGTTTTGTCCTTTGATATTGCAATCTAAATGATTTTTTAGATATAAATTGTACTAATCATGCATAAGCCAATTAAGGAAGCAAAATGTGAGAGATATGCATTCAGCTATCCATGCTATGATGAAGGAAGCATATGTGTGCACCAATGAATCTCAAGTGAAGTATCATGTGTTAGAACTAAGTCCACTGGGATTTTAGGAATGTGTTTTTTTCATTATGTTTAAAATCACTTGCTTGGTTGAAAACCATTAGCACCTGGATGACAGCAGTTTGCTGCATTATTTGCCAACTGATTTCATTATCCCTGATTCATTTATTTAAAGGCAGAAGCCTCTGACATATTTCTCTGCTACTTTCTTGTTTGCAGTATGCCCTGGGAGTTCTGAGATTCTACTAAACACTGTACCATTTTACAGATGACATTATTAACAGGGGATTTTTGTTGAATAAAGTTGGCACTCTTAGCAATTTCAGGTAATGAAAAGGTGATTTTAATTTTCTACAACAATCAAATCAAAATTAATGATAGAATGTTTGCACTATACAATAGTTCACCTACTGTTTACTACAGGTTAGTTCACTGCTTGGATGGGGAGGGAAATATACTGCAGAATGTAACATAGAGAGACAAACTAATTTACACATAACTTCTAATGTTCTGCCCATTGACTTTCAGGGGCTTAAGATGTGAAATACAGATTTTTTTCTTGCATATTTAGAATTTCCTTAGAAGAATGATTCAAATTCTATTTTAATCTGATTGAGATACACCCATACTTTTTCTTATATAATGCTTTGTTGAGATTGCCTTAACATGTATTTTTTGCCCATTCATGTAAGTTGTTCTTTATTACAGATCCCGTATTAACCCAATAAACTGAAAGTTGCAAGTTTAGGTAACACAGAGCTGTGATAGTGCTTCATGAAAAAAAGTTGATGTGGTTACACCATGTTTAAATGAAGCTGTAATGGGAAAATATTGACAGCCATAAAGATAAACGTACACAACAAATGTTATAAAGAATTGAGTTGTGTCTGAAACTATCGTGTTAATGATCTGCCAGTTAATCAGCAACAGACTGGATGAAATGGTACCCCGTCAAAGGATGAACAACATACACACATTCACACCAGTTGCATACATTTTGCAAGGTCACCAGCTCACCTTCTGGCATGTCTCTGGGATGTGAAAGGAAACCGGAGCTCCCCTCCACCAAAAAGAACCCCACGATACAGGGAAGATATGCAGGGTCTGATCAGGGGATACTCCCGATTGGGAACTGAACCACATAACCAAGGATGGCTACAAACCTAGGCAAGTTACAATTTATTATTTTCCTGTTTCCTTGTCTGTCAAACTCCTTTTGTACTGTTTTCCACCCAAATCTTTTTTTTTAAGCACTACGTACATGCACTTGTTAGTGTGTGCATGTCCTGACACCGTGATCTGTACCATGTTTGTATCTACAGCACCATCCTCATGCAAAACAGCATTTTATTTATACTTAAAGAGTAAAGTTTGATAGTCAGTATGCCAAATGAAATTTGAATACACAAAACCTTATACATCATACAGCCGGTTTGCTGTATTCTTTTAATTATTATAAATTTTGGTCTTTGAAATATGGGTCATCTTTCTCTGTATGTTTTAATTGAGCCTACCTTAATGAGACTTTCTCAGTGAACAGATTTTCACCAAGATTTTTTTACAAGGATGCAGATCCATATTACACCCCCCCCCCCCAATGCAGCATACATATCTGCTGATTTTACCAGATCCAAGCATAGTGAACATTTTGAAACATGAAGAAAGCAAATCTAAGATGACATCCCTAATTAGTTTAGCAGAGGTATATCAGTCTCAAGCAGGAAAGGAAATCTAACCAAAAATAGACAACTGAATGTGCCAAAAAATGAAAGAATATAAGGAGGAGTACAGAAAACTCCTGGAATAATCTTCTATTGATCAGGACTAATATTAACTGCATGCCCACATACTACAAATGCTAACTGCATGCCCTCATACCACTATTGTTAACTGCATGCCATCATACCACTAATGCTAATGGCATGCCCTCATACGACTAAGGCTAACTGCATGCCCTCAAACCACTAATGGTAACTGCATGCCCTCAGACCACTATTGCTAAGTGCATGCTCTTATACCACTAATGGTAATTGCATACTCTCATACCACTAATTGTAACTGCATGCCCTCAAATCATTAATGGTAACTGCATGCCCTCATTTCACTAATTCTAACTGCATGCCCTCAAACCACTAATGGTAACTGCTTGCCCTCATACCACTAATGCTAACTGCTTGACCTCATACCACTAATGTTAACTGCATGCCCAAATACCACTAATGATAACTGCATGCTTTCATACCACTAATGGTGAATGCATACGTTCATACCACTAATAGTAACTGCATGCCCTCAAACCACTAATGGTAACTGCATGCCCTGAAATCACTAATGCTAACTACATGCCTTCATACCACTAATGGTAATTGCATACTCTCGTACTACTAATGGTAACTGCATGCCTTCAAGTCATTAATGGTTACTGCATGCCCTCATACCACTTATGCTAAGTGCATGCCCTCATACCACAAATGGTAACTGCATGACCTCATACCACTATTGCTAACTGCATGCCCTCAAACCACTAATAGTAACTGTATGCCCTCCTACCATTAATGCTAACTCCATGACTTCATACCACTAATGGTAACTACATACCCACATACCACTAATGCTAATTGCATTCCCTCATACCACTAATTGTAATTGCATACCTTCATACCACTAATAGTAAATGCATACTCTAAAACCACTAATGGTAACTGCATGGCCTCATACCACTAATGAGAATTGCATGCCCCCAAAAAATGAATGGTTACTGCATGCCCTCATACCACTAATGCTAACTGCATGACCTCATATGACTAATGGTAACTGCATTCCCACATACCACTAATGTTAACTGCATGCTCTCATACCACATATGGTAACTGCATACCTTCATACCACTAATGGTAACTGCATGCCCTCAAACCACTAATGGTAACTGCATGCCCTCAAATTATTATTGCTAACTCCATGGCTCATACCACTAATGTTAACAGCATGCACTAATAACAGTAATGCTAACTGCATGCACGAAAACCACTAATGCTAACTGCATATCATCATACCAATAATGCTAACTGCATGCCCGCATACCACTAATGGTAATTGCATACTCTTGTACTACTAAAGGTAACTGCATGCCCTCAAATCATTAATGGTAACTGCATGCCCTCATCCCACTAATGCTAAATGTATGCCCTCAAACCACTAATTGTAACTGCATGCCCTCATACCACGAATGGTAAATGAATGCCCACATACCACTAATGCTAACTGCATCCTCTCATACCACTAATGGTAATTGCATAGCTTCATACCACTAAGGGTAACTGCATGCCCTCATACCACTAATGCTAACTACATGACCTAATACTACTAATGCTAACTGCATGTCCACATACCACTAAAGCTAACTACATGCTCTTATAC
Organism: Protopterus annectens; assembly: GCF_019279795.1. Lineage (NCBI taxonomy): Eukaryota > Metazoa > Chordata > Ceratodontiformes > Protopteridae > Protopterus > Protopterus annectens. The sequence continues at coordinate 1,960,666,669 of NC_056737.1, forward strand.
TAATAATTATACTTGCACACCTGCATACCACAAATGGTAACTGCATGCCTTCAAACCACTAATGGTAACTGCATGCACTCACACCACTAAAGCTAACTGCATGCTCTTATACCACTGATGGTAACTGCATGCCCTCATAACACTAATGCTAACTGCATGCCCTCATACTACTAATGGTAACTGCATGCCCTCATACCACTAATGCGAACTGCATCAACTCAAATGAATAATGGTAACTGCATGCCGTCATAATACAAATGCTAATTCAATGTACTCATATCACTAATGTTAACAGCATTCCCTCATTCCACTAATGATAACTGCATGCCCTCATACCACTAATGGTAACTGCATTCCCTCAAACCAATAATGGTAACTGCATGCCATCATAATACAAATGCTAACTCAATGCACTCATATCACTAATGCTAACTGCATGCCCTCATACCACTAATGGTAACTGCATGCCCTCAAACCACTAATGCTAACTGCATGCCCTCATACCACTAATGGTAATTGCATGCCTTCATATGTGGCATGAAGTTTTCCAATTGCCATTAGTGCTATGTCCTCATACCACAAATGGTATTTGCATACCTTCATACCACTTATGGTAAGTGGTATGAAGGTATACAATTGCTATTAGTGGTATGCCCTCATACCACTAATGGTATTAGCATACATTCATACCACTTATGGTAAGTGCATACCCTCAAATGACTAATGCTAACTGCATGCCCTCATACCACTAATGGTAACTGCATGCCCTCACACCATTAATGTTAACTGCATGCCCTCATAACACTAATGCTAACTGCATGCCCTCATACCACTAATGGTAATTACATATCCTGATACCACTAATGCTAACTGCATGACCTCAAACCACTAATGGTAACTGCATAACCTCATACTGCTAATGATAACTGCATGCCCTCAATGAACTAATGCTAACTGCATGCCTTCAAACTACTAATGGTAACTTTATGCTCTCATACCACTAATTCTAACTGCATGCCCTCAATCCACTAATGGCAACTGCATGCCCTCATACCACTATAGCTAACTGCATGCTCTCATACCAATAATGGTAATTCCATATCGTCATACCACTAATGGTAATTGCATGCCCTCAAACCACTAATGGTAACTGCATGCCCTCATGACACTAATGCTAACTGCATGCCCTCATGCTAATAATGGTAACTGCATGCCCATTAACCACTAATGCTAACTGCATGCCCTCAAGCCACTAATGCTAACTGCATGCCCACATACCAGTAATGCTAACTACATGCTCTCATACCACTAATTGTAATTGCATATCTTCATACCATCAATGGTAACTGCATGCCCTCAATTCACTAATTGTAACTGCATGCCATCATACCACTAATGCTAACGGCATGCCCTCATATGACTAAGGCTAACTAAATGCCCTCAAACCACTAATGGTAACTGCATGCCCTCAGACCACTATTGCTAAGTGCATGCTCTTATACCACTAATGGTAATTGCATACTCTCATACCACTAATTGTAACTGCATGCCCTCATTTCACTAATTCTAACTGTATGCCCTCAAACCACTAATGGTAACTGCTTGCCCTCATACCACTAATGCTAACTGCTTGCCCTCATACCACTAATGTTAACTGCATGCCCAAATACCACTAATGATAACTGCATGCTTTCATACCACTAATGGTAAATGCATATGTTCATACCACTAATAGTAACTGCATGCCCTCAAACCACTAATGGTAACTGCATGCCCTGAAATCACTAATGCTAACTGCATGCCTTCATACCACTAATGGTAATTGCATACTCTCATACTACTAATGGTAACTGCATGCCTTCAAGTCACTAATGGTTACTGCATGCCCTCATACCACTTATGCTAAGTGCATGCCCTCATACCACAAATGGTAACTGCATGACCTCATACCACTATTGCTAACTGCATGCCCTCAAACCACTAATAGTAACTGCATGCCCTCCTACCACTAATGCTAACTGTATGACTTCATACCACTAATGGTAACTACATACCCACATACCACTAATGCTAACTGCATTCCCTTATACCACTAATTGTAATTGCATATCTTCATACCACTAATAGTAAATGCATACCCTAAAACCACTAATGGTAACTGCATGGCCTCATACCACTAATGAGAATTGCATGCCCTCAAACAATTAATGGTAACTGCATGCCCTCATACCACTAATGCTAACTGCATGACCTCATACGACTAATGGTAACTGCATTCCCACATACCACTAATGTTAACTGCATGCTCTCATACCACGTATGGTAACTGCATACCTTCATACCACTAATGGTAACTGCATGCCCTCAAACCACTAATGGTAACTGCATGTCCTCAAATTATTATTGCTAACTCCATGGCATCATACCACTAATGTTAACAGCATGCAATAATAACACTAATGCTAACTGCATGCCCAAAAACCACTAATGCTAACTGCATATCGTCATACCAATAATGCTAACTGCATGCCCACATACCACTAATGGTAATTGCATACTCTTGTACTACTAAAGGTAACTGCATGCCCTCAAATCATTAATGGTAACTGCATGCCCTCATACCACTAATGCTAAGTGTATGCCCTCAAACCACTAATAGTAACTGCATGCCCTCATACCACTAATGGTAACTGCATGCCCTCACACCATTAATGTTAACTGCATGCCCTCATAACACTAATGCTAACTGCATGCCCTCATACCACTAATGGTAATTACATATCCTGATACCACTAATGCTAACTGCATGACCTCAAACCAGTAATGGTAACTGCATAACCTCATACCACTAATGCTAACTGCATGCCCTCATACTGCTAATGATAACTGCATGCCCTCAATGAACTAATGCTAACTGCATGCCTTCAAACTACTAATGGTAACTTTATGCTCTCATACCACTAATTCTAACTGCATGCCCTCAATCCACTAATGGCAACTGCATGCCCTCATACCACTATAGCTAACTGCATGCTCTCATACCAATAATGGTAATTCCATATCTTCATACCACTAATGGTAATTGCATGCCCTCAAACCACTAATGGTAACTGCATGCCCTCATGACACTAATGCTAACTGCATGCCCTCAAGCCACTAATGCTAACTGCATGCCCACATACCAGTAATGCTAACTACATGCTCTCATACCACTAATTGTAATTGCATACCTTCATACCATCAATGGTAACTGCATGCCCTCAATTCACTAATTGTAACTGCATGCCATCATACCACTAATGCTAACGGCATGCCCTCATACGACTAAGGCTAACTGAATGCCCTCAAACCACTAATGGTAACTGCATGCCCTCAGACCACTATTGCTAAGTGCATGCTCTTATACCACTAATGGTAATTGCATACTCTCATACCACTAATTGTAACTGCATGCCCTCATTTCACTAATTCTAACTGTATGCCCTCAAACCACTAATGGTAACTGCTTGCCCTCATACCACTAATGCTAACTGCTTGCCCTCATACCACTAATGTTAACTGCATGCCCAAATACCACTAATGATAACTGCATGCTTTCATACCACTAATGGTAAATGCATACGTTCATACCACTAATAGTAACTGCATGCCCTCAAACCACTAATGGTAACTGCATGCCCTGAAATCACTAATGCTAACTGCATGCCTTCATACCACTAATGGTAATTGCATACTCTCATACTACTAATGATAACTGCATGCCTTCAAGTCACTAATGGTTACTGCATGCCCTCATACCACTTATGCTAAGTGCATGCCCTCATACCACAAATGGTAACTGCATGACCTCATACCACTATTGCTAACTGCATGCCCTCAAACCACTAATAGTAACTGCATGCCCTCCTACCACTAATGCTAACTGTATGACTTCATACCACTAATGGTAACTACATACCCACATACCACTAATGCTAACTGCATTCCCTTATACCACTAATTGTAATTGCATATCTTCATACCACTAATGGTAAATGCATACCCTAAAACCACTAATGGTAACTGCATGGCCTCATACCACTAATGAGAATTGCATGCCCTCAAACAATTAATGGTAACTGCATGCCCTCATACCACTAATGCTAACTGCATGACCTCATACGACTAATGGTAACTGCATTCCCACATACCACTAATGTTAACTGCATGCTCTCATACCACGTATGGTAACTGCATACCTTCATACCACTAATGGTAACTGCATGCCCTCAAACCACTAATGGTAACTGCATGTCCTCAAATTATTATTGCTAACTCCATGGCATCATACCACTAATGTTAACAGCATGCACTAATAACACTAATGCTAACTGCATGCCAGAAAACCACTAATGCTAACTGCATATCGTCATGCCAATAATGCTAACTGCATGCCCACATACCACTAATGGTAATTGCATACTCTTGTACTACTAAAGGTAACTGCATGCCCTCAAATCATTAATGGTAACTGCATGCCCTCATACCACTAATGCTAAGTGTATGCCCTCAAACCACTAATAGTAACTGCATGCCCTCATACCACTAATGGTAACTGAATGCCCACATACCACTAATGCTAACTGCATCCTCTCATACCACTAATGGTAATTGCATAGCTTCATACCACTAAGCGTAACTGCATGCCCTCATACCACTAATGCTAACTACATGACCTAATACTACTAATGCTAACTGCATGTCCACATACCACTAAAGTTAACTACATGCTCTTATACTAATAATTGTACTTGCACACCTACATTCCACAAATGGTAACTGCATGCCTTCAAACCACTAATGGTAACTGCATGCACTCACACCACTAAAGCTAACTGCATGCCCTTATACCACTAATGGTAACTGCATGCCCTCATAACACTAATGCTAACTGCATGCCCTCATACTACTAATGGTAACTGCATGCCCTCATACCACTAATGCTAACTGCATCAACTCAAATGAATAATGGTAACCGCATGCCCTCATAATACAAATGCTAATTCAATGTACTTATATCACTAATGTTAACAGCATGCCCTCATTCCACTAATGATAACTGCATGCCCTCATACCACTAATGGTAACTGCATGCCCTCATACCATTAATGCTAACTGCATTCCCTCAAACCAATAATGGTAACTGCATGCCATCATAATACAAATGCTAACTCAATGCACTCATATCACTAATGCTAACTGCATGCCCTCATACCACTAATAGTAACTGCATGCCCTCAAACCACTAATGCTAACTGCATGCCCTCATACCACTAATGGTAATTGCATGCCTTCATATGTGGCATGAAGTTTTCCAATTGCCATTAGTGCTATGTCCTCATACCACAAATGGTATTTGCATACCTTCATACCACTTATGGTAAGTAGTATGAAGGTATACAATTGCTATTAGTGGTATGCCCTCATACCACTAATGGTATTAGCATACATTCATACCATTTATGGTAAGTGCATACCCTCAAATGACTAATGCTAACTGCATGCCCTCATACCACTAATGGTAACTGCATGCCCTCACACCATTAATGTTAACTGCATGCCCTCATAACACTAATGCTAGCTGCATGCCCTCATACCACTAATGGTAACTGCATACCCTCATGCCACTAATGCTAACTGCATGCCTTCATACCATTAATGCTAACTGCATGCCGTCAAACCACTAATGCTAACTGCATGCCCTCATACCACTAATGGTAATTGCATATCCTGATACCACTAATGCTAACTGCATGCCCTCATACCACTAATGCTAACTGCATGCCCTCATACTACTAATGGTAACTGCATGCCCTCAATGAACTAATGCTAACTGCATGCCTTCAAACTACTAATGGTAACTTTATGCTCTCATACCACTAATTCTAACTGCATGCCCTCAATCCACTAATGGCAACTGCATACCCTCATACCACTATAGCTAACTGCATGCTCTCATACCAATAATGGTAATTCCATATCTTCATACCACTAATGGTAACTGCATGCCCTCAAACCACTAATGGTAACTGCATGCCCTCATGACACTAATGCTAACTGCATGCCCTCATGCTAATAATGGTAACCGCATGCCCATTAACCATTAATGCTAACTGCATGCCTTCAAGCCACTAATGTTAACTGCATGCCCTCATACCATTTATGCTAACTGCATGCCTGCAAACCATTAATGGTAACTGCATGCCCTCATAATAATAATAATGCTTACTGCATACCTTAATTCCATTAATGTTAACTGCATACCCTCATAACACTAATGGTAACTACATTCCCTCATATGACTAATGATAACTGCATGACCTCATGCCGCTTATTGTAACTGCATGCACACATACCACTAATGGTAACTGCATGCCCCCATATCACCAATGCTAACTGCATGTCCTCATACCACTAATGGTACTTGCATACCTTCGTACTACTGATGGTAACTGCATACCCTCAAAGCACTAATGGTAACTGAATGCCCTCATACCACAAATGCTAACTGCATGCCTCATACCACTAATTGTAACTGCATGCCCTCATACCACTAATGCTAACTGCATGCCCTCAAACCACTAATGGTAACTGCATGCCCTCATACATTTAATGTTAACTGCATGTCCTCATACATCTAATGTTAACTGCATGCTTCATGCCACTAATGTTAACTGCATGTCCTCATACCACTAATGGTAATTGCATATCCTCATACCACCAATGTTAGCTGCATGCCCTCAAACCCCTAATGGTACATGCATGCCCTCATACCACTATTGCTAACTGCATGCCCTCATACCACTAATGGTAAATACATGCCCTTATACCACTAATGCTAACTGCATCCCCTCAAACCACTGATGGTAACTGTATACCCATATACCAATAATGCTAACTGCATGCCCTGATACCACTAATGCTAACTGCATGCCTTCATACCAATAATGCTAACTGCATGCCCTCATACCACTAATTGAAACTGAATACCTTCATACCACTAATGGTAATTGCATGACCTCATACCACTAATGGGAACTGCATGCCCACATACTACTAATGCTAACTGCATGCTGTCATACAACAAATGGTAATTGCATACCTTCATACCACTAATGGTAACTGCATGCCCTCATGCCCTCATACCACTAATGCTAACTGCATGCTGTCATACAACAAATGTTAATTGCATACCTTCATACCACTAATGGCTACTGCATGCCCTCATACCACTAACAGTAACTGCATGCTCTCAAACCACTATAGCTAACTGCATGCCCTCATACCACTAATGGTATTTGTGTACCTTCATAAGTGGTATGGTAAGTGGTATGAAGGTATGCAATTGCCATTAGTGGTATGACCTCATATCACTAATGGTATTTGCAACTCTTCATACCACTTATGGTAAGTGCATGCCCTCAAACCACTAATGCTAACTGCTTGCCCTCATATCACTAATGGTAACTGCATGCCCTCTCACCACTAATGTTAACTGCATGCATTCATACCACTAATGCTAGCTGCATGCCCTCATACCACTAATGGTAACTGCATAACCTCATACCACTAATGCTAATTGCATGCTCTCAACCCACTAATGGTAACTGCATGCCCTCATACCACGAATGTTAACTGCATGCCTTCAAACCACTAACGGAAACTGCATGCCTTCATGCCACTACTGGTAATTGCATACCCTCATACTACTAATGCTAACTGCATGCTGTCATACCACTATTGCTAACTGCATGTCCTCATACTCTGATAGCTTAAGAGCATTATCATATAAATCAAAGCCTTTAATGCAGAGTTTTACATGGCGTGACATGAAGATAGGAAAAAAATACCAACTACATTCCATCTGCTGCTGTTTCACTATTGTGCAATTAAATTAGTAATTTTCATTACTTGACTTTCTTTTAGCTATGCTTTGATGAATCTTCATTATCATTGCTAATCCTGTATACCACAACATGCAAGTATCAGTTTTAGCCACAGTATAAGTGGAGTGGTATCTTTATAATCTCATAGCAGTTTAATCATTTCAGAATACTTTGACCACTTCACTACTGTTGGAAAATAGCTTTTCATTTCAAAGTTAAATAAGTTGGTCATCTTTGAAATGTCATTTACACACACACACACTGTATCATGCATAGAATATTCTACAATTATGGCCATTAAAATTCAAGAATGTGCACACTCATTGGTCAGCCCAACCAGCATGCCAGTTGTAAAACTGGGCATATACCAATAGTAAAAAGTCCAGTCACCCGGACGTTCTTCTATTAATATATGCTACAGTGCTTTCCAGTTTTATTGAGTTTAAAAAAAAATAAACTTAGCAATCCGAACAATTCACAGGTACAAGATAGATGGGACAGAGAAAATACAAGGAAAATCATACCTGATTATCTTTATATTTTCTCTGCCCTGTCTTTCTCATGCATCTGGACTATCCAGACTTCAATATTTTTTTTTAATAAAAAAAAAAAAAAAAAAAAAAAAAGGCAACAGAGATCTTCCTTTCTCCTTTCCAAAGCACTAATGTAATACGTAAGCACGGGAATGTAACTACTCTATACGTGCACCGTACATCAAGAAAGCCACATGATACTGGGAAAAAAGCAGAAGAACATCATGGCGCTGTTATACAAAGACATTGTTTAAAAGAAAAGTGAGTAACTTTTTTCTTAAAAAATGTCATTGTATAATAACAATAATCCATGGCTGGGTGTGGGTAATGCTGGATTTACCTAGAGTTGGCTTTTTCATGACCAAACCATGGCAGCCATAGGTAAATCCAGCATTACCCACACCCAGCCGTAGGTTATTGCTATATTATCTCCCCTTTGTTCCATCCCTTATACAAACCCGCCTCCCACTCTCAAGCACTACATTTTTGGACCAATCAAATCACTAGTTCCCCTGACTCACACACTTTCACATCTAATGCAAAACTCTTCCAAAATTCCATCACTGTACTTCCTTTGTTACATCACTGCACCTCAAACTCAAGTACTCTATACCCTAGCTTCCATGTCTCCATCATAATCTAAACTCTGAGGATGTTTTCTTTTCCTCTGTACTCCACTGTTCTACTGCGATCTTCACTGTATGTCTGCAAAAAGTATTTCCATTCTCTGATCTCTTACTTGGTACTCACTACTGCACATTAGCATCTTCCTGTCTGTTACTCCTGTCTCTTTCTCGCCTTACCACATACCACTCCTCCTTAAAGAAAACAAACAGCCTCACTTTGACATACATAATACCTAAAATATGGACATATACTCCCAAACAAACCACATTCTCCATAGGATTTCCCCTCATCTCTTTCCACAATGTTATATCCTCTTACACAAAATCTCTTACAAATTACTTAACCCATACCTATTAAACTTTTATTTTAAGCATAGAAACAAACCCAGATGCCCAATCTCTTATCCAGCCTCTGCCAAACCATTGACCTCCCTTTGATAATATCCACCCAAACCCTGGGCCCACTACTCATCCTTCCATTCTACACTGCAAATTGCAGTGTAAATCACTCCAGAGCACCTCCCATCAGATTAATATATCTTATTCAAGCAAACATCCTATGTACTCCTGGACTTCACTTTCATCACATGAACTGCCAAAATATATGCAATAAAATACCATACATGAACTACATGCTTGGGGTACACTCCACACCCCCAGATATTCTAGTTTTAACCTAAACCTGGTTAAAGTAAAGATTAAGAATGATGAAATACTTCCCCCAGGCTATAATGTCTTTCTCCTAGAAAACCACACAAAAAGTCAGGAGGCATAGGAGTTCTATACAATGCCTCACTGGCACTCTCACCATACCCAATCTGTCCCTCCTCCTTCAACAATGCTCCTGGTACTCATACCGTACTCAGTCTGTCCACCCTTCTTCAATGATGCTCCTTATTAAAAATGAACGATCACAAAAATATCTGTCTTGTCACTGTTTATATTCCCCAGGTAACAACAATTCAACTTCAGCAGACTTTCTGTCTTGGCTATCCATTAAAATTAGTGATACTGTATGTGCACACCCCACCATCCAGTTCATGCAGATGTGGGCATGCCATGGGCATAACCTTCACTTTCGTCAATGTAGTGAGATCTTGTAGTTGATATATTTAATTTGTAAGGGGTGTGGGGGGTTCAGGGGGCATAGGTTCATGCAAAAATGTAAAAAAAAAACCATTCCGTTGGGTCGTGGCTAGAACTTCCACACTGTCACCTAGTTAACAACTGTTTATAATATAATTTAGAAACCATAAAACCATCCTGCATTGCAAGCCTTAGTGGAACCTTATACCCATGCATGATCACATCGCTTCATAGACAAGTCACTATTAACTATAACTTAAACCCACAACTCTGCAGGTCTATCCCTGTACTCAAATTATGTCTACAATATCTGGGATTCTATCCCAACCGACATCAGACAACAAAACAACCTACCAGGATTCCAAAACTCACTATAAAGTACTTTAAAAGCACTTTGTTTTGCTCTTGCACCTCACAAGAGTAGACTACCTTGGACCTATCACACCCACATTACCCCATATACCTCAGCAAAGTAAATTCTCAATATAAATCTCCTACTAGCTTCTACCCCTTTGGCCTTACTAACACTTCTATTGTCTCTACTAACCCCATGATAAATATTTTCCCTCTACCAAAGCTCTAACTCACACCCGCTACCTTCTACACCTACCCCAGCTTCTTTTATCTCTATATCAGTTAAAATATACATACTACTCACATATCCCTCACCTCCTCTTAGCTTTCTACTCTTTTCTTTTACACATCCCTCTCATATTCCTCCATCCCATAAATATAATATTCTAAATTATATTTTAAACCTCACTGTGTATGCTATTTTGTCATTAACTAATATGTGATGATTCAATATTTTTCTGATTGTATACCGTCAGTAGTGTAACTACCTTTATGTTATTGCATGTCCATATTGTATCTTTAAGCTTTACATTTCTCTCTGCTGTATAAATCTATCAATTTTGTAACTGGACTGCTTTAAGTACACTTTGAGAGACTGCTCTTTTGGTGCATGTCTACCACACCTCTGTTAGCTTTGGCTGTCTTGTCATTGCTGCTATGTGTTATGAGTTTCGCTTCCATTTATACTGTTTTTATTAAAGGAAGTGACGGTTCTGTTTAAGCTTGTTTACTGGGTTACCGGCTGTTAGGGGTTATTGCTACTTTTCCTTTTGAGCTACCCTGTTGGCGGAGACTTAACGGATCACATTATTACACAGGCTTTTGTTTCCTTCAAAGAGAAAGTCCTTGGTGGTTCCTTCGAAGCTTCTGGCTTCAACAAGACAACAAGGAACTGATTTTGTATAACTTTTACCACCCGTTACTAAGGTTTGCAACACTCTTGTCTTCAGCATTGCAATTTTCAAAGAGAACGCACTTTACTGGACTGATTTCTGTATTTATTTTTTTGTATTTTGATTCACACTATTTCAAAGCAAAGTAGCGTCTAATTTTGACTACACTGTAGTTTGGTTATACAATCGCTGAGTTAACTCAGAGGGTTATAATAATAATATGATTTTAACATTGTTTTAATTTGCTTGATTTGTGAGCTGTTTTTTATGTTTATTTTAAATAATTGAACAGAATTGATGAACAACAACTTTTCTATGATTTTTGAATAAGGTTTATTCATTTGTAAACTTGACATACTGAATGGTGTGGATTTTTTTACATTTTTTCAAGGGGTTACTTGGTATTGCTTTTGACTACATTAACTTATAATTTTCATAGAGTAGTTTTATCATTATTACAGTTTTGTCATGTCTTCATATAAATAACAGATTAGTGGATTTGTGATTTGGACTAGTGTACTTGTTTACAACACACTTGCTTTGAGATTTTTGAGATAGATATTGTTACACCCTGACAATACGAATTTAATATTATTATTTTTCATTATTATTATTTTCTGATTTTATTTTATTTTATTATTTTCTACTTTATTTTATTAATACTATTGGTTCTTGTGGATTCAACCAATAGGGTGTTTATTTTTACCACTATTACCCATTTAGATATGAGGTTAAACATTTAAAAGTGGACATGAAAAGTTCATTTTTTTTACATATACTTTTTTTACATATTTTTTTATATATTTTTTTCCTATAGATATATATTTTTTTATTTATGATGGAACACTTAATGATCCAATATATGGAAATTTCTAGACAGATTATCACATTGCTGCAGGCAAACAAGACTACAGAACATAATATTCAAGATGTTAGTTTAACAGACACACAGGTGGAACTGTTTACTATGCATACACCACCAGTGTCCAATGCTGATAGACAAGTGAATACGGAGACACTTAGAGGGGAAAGTAACAATACCCACCAGGGAGAGAACAATAACAGTAGAGGAAGAGTTGTTACTAACAACATTCCTACAGGACCAATGTTTGACATGGAGAACTTCTTGGTGCCCCCTGTATTAGGTGACTCTTTTAGATCAGAAAATCTTGGGACATTCAACTCACGGGTATTTAAATTTGAAAAGCTAGCTAAAAATTACAAATCGCTTCAGATGGACAATGTTTTTTTAGAGCGTTCACTAGAACTTAACCAGGTACCCAAAGGTCTGAGAGTATATAGGATCCCTATGGGAATTGAGGCAAACACTGAGGCATACAAAAATATGGGATGGACTTAATGAGAATTATCATTAGAGACAATAACAACAGATTAAGTGTTTTAAAAAAATGAACTACTTATTCTCAAGCAGAGTATTACCAATGACTTGCTTTTTGAAAGTAACAAAGGTAGATTAGATAGAATTACAACTGAACTTGACAGATATGTTAAAACAAGTATGGAAAGAAAACAAAAGAAGCTATTAAGGGACACTACTGAATATAAAGAGAAAAAAGCTTACCCCTTACCCAATACGACTAGGGATGTCCAACACGATGGGGATATAAGGAGAAACACAATGTTAACTGAGGAGGAGGGGGTAACCAATGAGATACATTTTGGGATAGAGGAGGAAGAAGAGGTTTTTTTAGAAAACCAACCTCCGTTAAGACGGTCAGACAGATTGAGGAACCGAGACAACCTACGAGATCAGAAGGTTCAGAGACCACCTCAGGGACCAGGACAGTACACAGGGAACAATTGGAGGGATGGGCGACAGAGGAGGAACAACTTGAACTTGAACCCCACCTTCCACAACACCAACAACTGGCGCAACAGATGAACGACAACACTGATAACACTCCCAGTATTTTCTTACCTACTGATTCTCCTGTATCTTGTTTTGATTCATCTACTGATTTATGTCAGCATTCTCCCACTAGCATGTTAAATTCTCCTTTGGTTAACATTACTAAGGAGGGTCCTACTATTTTAGGTGACAACTCCTTTTTTGTTTACAGTTTTTCTAGTTTGAAGATTTTAGACAGTCATCTTAGCTTATTGAAAAAAGGTTTTTCTTTTGTCCCTGCTTTCAAATATGACATCAGTAAGATTCTTATTAATTTAAAGCTCTTTACAAGAAAACTGAATTTAAAAGTATTTTTTAGTACTAAACACAGGGTTGACAGTGAAGCTCAATTGTTTACAATTAGAAGAAGTAGCACATTTATACCCCCACACCATCCTGCTGTGTTGGCTTTTAAACGTTTATGTACAACACAAATTAGGCGACTTCTTGACAATAGAGAGATAACATGTGACAACAACATAACATCTGCATAATTATTTTGCTTAAAGGAACTTTCTGTTAACAAGGACTATAGGGTTATGAAACCAAACAAAGGTGGAGGAGTGGTTATTATGACCAACACTGATTATTTAACGCAGATGCAGAACATTTTAAACGACTCCGACACATATGAGTTAGCTTCTAAATTTGATGTCCAGAAGGCGTACACCAAAATAGACTGGATGCTTTATGAGTTGCTATGTGAAGGTATAATAGATGCTGAGGAATATAAATATTTATCGGTAGAACACCCGGTCATGCCCACCATTTTTGGCATACCCAAAATTCATAAAAATTTAGTTAACCCACCTTTTAGAACCATAGTTGCAGCCAGATGATCAAAAACTGAACCTTTAGCTTCCTACATAGACATTATGACCAAGGACATCCTGGAAAGGTTGCCATATATCTTAAAAGATTCGTGGCACTGTTTGGACTGCCTCGGAACTTTGTCTCATGATGATCTGGGGGATTTTTTGCTGGTCACTATTGATGTTATCAATTTATTTTCAGTGATCCCCCATGATTGTGGGCTCGACTGGTTTAGGAAGAGCTTGGACAAACATACCAGCTTGCACCGGACCAAGAAGGACCTATTGGTGGATCTGTTGCAAATGGTACTGGAGAACAATTTTGTAGGTTTTGAGGATGAGTATTACAGACAGTCCACAGGGGTGGCTATGGGTGCTAAATGTGCACCCATTTATGCCAACCTTGGTTTAGCAGAATGGGAAGACCAGTTTGTGTTGACATCTGATTATAAGGCTAAGATGCCTATCTATTTTAGATTTTTGGATCATATTTTGCTTTTTTTGGAAGGGCACACTTGACGAACTGGAAGAATTTATTTTATATTTGAACAACACGACAACATTCTTAAAATTTGCACACAAGGTTGGCAAGATGAGTATTGATTATCTGGATTTACAATTATATACTAAAAATGGTAAAATAGAATCAAGATTATACAGAAAGAAAACTTACAGCAATTCATTTCTACATTATAGTAGTTGTCACCCTGCCTATGTTAAGAGAAATGTTGTTAAGGGCCAAATGATCAGGTTGTCTCGTATTATTAGTGAGGATGATGTCTTTAAAATTGAACTGGACATATTGAAGGACTTATTTGTCCAAAGAGGTTATCCCATTGATATACTTTTGTTGCTTCAACATGAAATATTTAGAAGAAGGTCTACTGACTTTGTTCCAATTTTGCATGACACACACAGGTTATGTGACAAAGTCACCAACCATAAAGATGTACCTGATAGAAGCAATACGCCAACAGGAATGGTATTACAACACAATAGGTTAGCACCTGAAGTTAAAAATGTTATTTATGGTGCTTGGGAAAGCCTCATCCCTGCAGACTTACACAACATACTTGGTAAATGTCCCACTTTTATTAATAGTAGAGGTTCAAATTTAAAAGACCTACTAGAGAAGACCCCTAGATCTTTTGGGCAAAGACCAGCCACTATGGCCAAATGTGGCAATTGCAAGGCCTGTAAATTTATTAATGACGGTCCCTATGTTTGTCTAGGTAATTTTAAGAGAACTTTGAAGAGCCCTGGTTACTGCAACTGTAACACAAGTATGGTCATTTATGCTGCCACTTGTTTATCTTGCCCAGCATTCTATATAGGTATGACTACCAGGAAGTTGAGACAAAGAATATTAGAACATTACAGGGACATAAAAAAACAAGAAAACCACTAATTCATTGTATGTACACACAAATCATTGTTCAAACTTTAAAACGTTTATTTTTTTTTGTTATTGACAGGCTATATACAAAGGATTTTGGGGGGGGACTTTAAAACCATGTTGGAAATAAGGGAATGTCTTTGGCAACTGAGACTTGATGCCAACAATGCTCCTGGTATCAATGATGCACTATCCCTAGCATGTATTTTAAGATACAAGGCAGCTTGTATATAATATAAAACTATGTAAATTTAAATATTTTAACAGCTATGTTTTTTGTTTTATATGGAATGTTTATTACTGCACACACTGCTTTTTATGATGTTTTATTTTGGTTTATTTATTTATTCTGGGTAGCTATTACTTACTTGAGATTCTAGCAAACAAGGTATTGTTGAGCAGGATTTTAAGATTTGGTGAACAGGAACTTTAGGGGATAATTGTTTAATTTAACTACCCTCCTGCTTTTTCATCATTGATTAATCAAGCACTAATTAATAGCTGTAGTTAAAGGTTGTTTTTACTGAAGTTAACTGACTCTGAAGATGCCCGTGAGGGTGAAAGCGCTTAGTCAGTTCAAGTTGCTGTTTTTTTATTTCTTCATTCATCAAATTGTGGATTAATAAAGGTTTTGTAGGTTACCTGTTATGTTACCTTAGTGCCTTTTTGTTTACTAGTTGTTTTACACTCCTGAGTTCCTTCAGTTTCTCCCCAGGCCTCTGCTGCCACGTCAGATTATGCTGGTCAACAAAATGAATAAAAAAATTAAACGTATCTATATATATAAAAACAAATAAACAAGCAAAATATTTAAGTGAGGTCTGGAAAAAAAAACCTGACAAAAACATAACACAATGCATATTCATGTCCAATTGACATAATGCCTTTTTATCATAGCTCTTAACTGCACTGATTTTGAATAGCTTCCTTCATTTTGCCCCATATTTTTGTCCTGTTCCTCATAACATTTTTGATTTTCTGGTAAATCACTGAGGATTACTGTCATTGCCAGACATTATAGTTTCATATGTCTTATTGTTCAGAAAATGCACCCTGATGCAAAATTTGTTTATTATTTTTTAAGAGAATTGGAGTAATATTTAACATTTTCCCTGATTTTGGGCCTTTGTATCCCCATTACTTTTGACTTTGTCTGGGATTGTTTGTTTTATTTACTTGCATTGCATTGTTGACCTAACACAATAAAAAGAAGTGAAATGCAAGCTGGCCCAGAGAGGGAAGAACAAAAAACTCCCAACTGCTCAATTTATTTGTTATTACCTGAGATAATGCTACACTCATTCACACAGCCACTGCAGCAGCAATGTGCAATTTATCTCGATACTGTGCTCTGACAAAATGTTTTGGACTGAGGGCAACATGTGTTATATGTAGCATACGATTCCAGACCTACAGAATCATGTAAACCATTGATGTCCTTCGTGTTTCACTGTTGCAGTCATTACATTTGGGTAATCTGCTGGCAGGTTGCCCTCAGTCGGCCTGATTAACAAAGTCTTGGGTCCTGCGTCGGTTGCTGTCCCTTCTTCCATGACGCCAGGTTGACAGGGGTATAAAACATGCAGCCGATGCCATTACATCAGTCTTTCTTGCTGTGAGGTGCCCGAAGAAGAAGCAGTTCGCAAGTGCCGGTCTGCTGACTCCTGAAATTTTCGTTTTCGAGTTTCAGAACCAAAGTCTTCAACTTAAAGCTAAGTACCCCGTTGGGGGAAACTTTTTCTTGCTCCTTACCAATGTCAGTAAAAGTTAATAATTGCATTACTTGTGGAAAGCAAATACATCATAAAGATTTTAATTTGTACTGTATTCCTTGCCTAGGCCCTGACCATGATGTACCTTGCTGTTGGTTTTGTGCTTTATTTAATCAATGCACTATCCATTGTTGGTACATTTGTGTCTCTAAATATTTCGGTTCTCAGTTTAATTATCCAGAAATGTCGTCGGTTAGCCATCTGACTACCGGGATTCTGAAAGAATGCAAAGATAAAGATAGAGACAGGCCACCAAGGTCCAAAACTGCCAACGACACTTCTCCTAAGCCAGTCGCCAGTTCACCGGTACTCAGTGAGGCACTTTCGCAGCCCCTGATACCTGCTACTTCTTATTCGCAGGCCTCTACTGAGACCCATTCGGAGTCCGGTATGCCTCGAGATACTTCACCTATGGAACCAGCTGATGTCTCTACCTTGGATGGGTCCGGAGCCGTTGTGCAGGCACCAGCTTCTGAGGGTGTATTCAGGCCTACAGACTTGCATATTAAATCTCCACCGCCTTCATTACTAAGCCTAAATCTCAATCCATGTCTAAAAAACCGATGCCCAGGCCACATGTTCAGGCCCTTATACTTAAAAACCAAATGATAAAAATGACTGAAGATCTAATTACTCTAATCAGGGGTAGTCAACCCCCCCCCCCTCTAAGAGGCCTAGGGCTGAGCTTGATTATGAATCTTCTGATCAGGATTCTGTTTCTTCTGACTCTTCTAATGACCTGGATTTGTTCATACCTACTTATGAGGACTCTGATGCAGGGGATTCCATTCCCTCTGCTTCCCCTCCTGAGGATTTTTCTTTTGGGGAAACTTTACATACTTTAAGGGAGCATTTCCACTGGGAAAGCCAGGAATTTTCTGATTCAAAAAAGAGGCTTAGGGATTTCCTTCTTCTACCTCAGCATAGGCCTTTGACTATTCCTCCTGTACTAGACATTGTTGATGATGAGTTCTCGGAATCCAGTTTGGCTCCTGATTCCCTGCCTCCAGCTCCTAGTAAACCTGACAGATACTACAGGGTTCCTGAGTCCCACAAGTTCCTTTTCAAAAATCCTGTTGCTGATCCAGAAACCATTTCTCAGGGGCCCAAGGACATTAAGGCTTCTACTGCTAAAAATCCTACCCCTTCTGATAGAGACTCCAGGGCGCTGGATAGATGGGGTAAAAAGGTTTATACTTCTGCAACCTTGGCAATCAGAGCTTTAAACTGTACATAGTACTTGGAGACGTCAATATAGACTGGTCTCACTGCTCCGCCCACATAACTCCACATCCTATTAACTTACATGGTTTCTCCCAAAATCTTCTATCCCCAACTAGAATTGGCAATACCCAACAAAAAGAGAGCACCATTGATTGGATTCTTACCAATAAGGATCCATATAATTATACCACTGGGACCCTCCCCAACGACCTCAGTGACCACCTTATTACCTATATTATTAAACATAAATGCCCAACTACCAACCCCCCCTTATACAGACTAGTCAGAAACAAAAATAAATTTGACCCACAACTATTCCTTGCAGAACTTAAGTCCTGTAACTGGTCTATCCTAAAAACTCTACCCCTCCAGGAGAACGTTTCCTACTTTAATGACATGTTCCTTAACATACTTGACTCTCATGCCCCAAAACGACAAATTAGATCCAAGGAACGGGTAGCTTGGCTAACTAGACAAACTAAAACCAAAATTAAACTCCGTGACCAGGCCTGGGATAAATGGAGAGCTACTAAAACCCCCCTAGATCGCATCAAATTTCAACAGCTTAGAAACTCTACTAAATCAGCCATTATCCAGGACAAAAAACAGTACTTCTGCCACCTCCAGAATAAACACCAGAATAACCCAAAGAAGTTCTGGGCGGGATTTAATAACCTCCTCCATCCAGGTAAATCTACTACCCCCACTCCTGAGAAACTCATTGGGAAAGACCCAGAAGACATAGCCAACACCTTTAACTCTTTTTTTACCGAGACCATCCAGTCCCTAGCTAGTCAGCTAACTACTTCCTCCACTCCCTCCACTCATACGAATAACTCTGCTCCCCCCTCCTTTAACTTAGAACCAGTATCTACCTCTTATATTCGTACCCTCTTAAAAAAACTTAAACCTACCACCCTAGCAGCGGATCACCTCCCAGCGGAATACTTACAAATCGCATCCGATGCAATCGCCTATCCCATATCAATCCCGATCAACAGGACTATAACTGAAACCACCATTCCCTCTATCTGGAAGGTTTCTTACATCATCCCTCTTCATAAAGGAGGTACCTCCACTGAAACTTCCAACTACAGACCAATAGCAATATTGTCTCCTCTAGCTAAAATTATGGAAAGATGTGTTCACAAACAACTCCTACACTACCTAACCCGTAATAGTCTCTTGTCTAACTCCCAGCACGGCTTTCGCCCCCACCACAGTACAACCACTGCCCTACTCTCCTTCATTGACTCCATCAATAATAACCGTAATAAAAAACTAATATCCTCCGCCCTCTTTCTTGATCTATCGAAAGCCTTCGATATGGTTAATCACCAGCTTCTACTCTCCACCCTGGAAAGCCTACATCTTGACAACCTAGCCCTAAACTGGTTCAAGGCTTACCTCTCTGGTAGGCAACAAGCTGTCCAGTGGCAAAACAGGCTATCTGACCTGCTCCCAAACACCATTGGTGTTCCTCAGGGCTCGATACTTGGTCCCCTTCTTTTTTCCGTCTTCATAAATGATCTCCACTCTGTCATCCCTAAAGCCACCTGCATTCAATATGCAGATGACTCCACCCTGATCTGTTCGGACGTCTCTCTCTCGAAACTCCAAACAACTACTCAACACTGTTTTACTATAGTTGAAAAATGGTCCTCCGAGTTGAAACTCATACTCAATCCATCAAAAACCAAACTGCTTCTATTTTTCCCCACCATATCCACACCACTAGATAAAGAACTTCCTATTCCAAACAATATCTCCTTTCATGTTGAATCCATCAATGGCACCATCATTGACCCTGTCTCTAGCACCAAATTACTAGGTGTCACCATTGACCACAAGCTCAAATTTGACTTGCACATCAGCCAAACCATTAAAACTGTTAACAAGAAACTCGGGTCCCTGTACAGAATAAAGAACTTCCTTACCCCTAATACCAAACTTACTATAGCTCGCACCCATCTCCTCTCCACCCTCTTGTACGCCTCCCCAGTACTCTCTTTTCTCAAAAAGCGAGAACTCAATATGCTTTCTGTTGCCTATAATCACATTGCCAGATTTATAACAGGAGCACCTTATCAAACCCACCACTGCCTTAACCTAAAGAAAATTGGCTGGTTGGAATTGCCTAATCTTCTCAAACTCAACCAACTCACAGAAGCTTTTAAAATAATCAAGCACCCGGATAGAACTCCGTCACTGAGCAGTATACTGACCCCCTACACCAACCTAAACTGCCTTCGATCGTCAAACAGTGTTCAAATACTCACCATTAAATCTAAGAATATGGGTGGCAATGCTCTCAACGCTAACTCCATTGGAAAGCCTTGGAACTCCCTTCCAAACAACCTAAGAATTATGACCTCGCTTAATCAATTCAAAAATAATCTCAAAGAATACCTTAAGTCACACTGGCTATGTCCCTGTTCAGAACCAGACTAACCTGTAGACCTCTCACCACCTTAGTCTCCCCCCTTTTCAGAGTTTATAATCTTTATCTCTTACCTTTAATATGTTACCATGTTACCCTTGTTTAAGCCTATGTGAATGTCCTATAATCAGCATGCACAACCTTTTTGTTTGTCTTTCGTCCTATGTTAATCCTACCTCTTATGTGTGTAAATGCACCATGTCTTCTCATTATGTTGGAGCTTTTCTCCCCGGGCCTCTACTGAAAAAGGACATGTATCCAGCTAGACTAGCCCGATCAACAAATGTAAAATAAAATAAATAAATAATAAAATAAAATAAACTGCCAATTTCGTATGTTAAAATTCCAACAGCATATTATTGGTCTGCTTAAACAGAAAATTATGTTGATTCCTGACTGTGTGGAAAATAAAAGATTTACAGGTTATAATGCATTCTGCTGAACAAGTTCAAAAAAACATACTTTGCAATGTGGTTTTGATTCTTTAGAGGCCTCTTGCAGGTCTGCTGTTACTGGGTCTGTGCTTAGAAGGCATGCTTGGCTTAAGGAGCAATCTTTGCCTGATCATGTTAAAGCTAAATTGTTGGATGCTCCTTTAAATCAGGACCGCCTGTTTGGCAATAAGGCTGAAGAAGTTCTTAAAAAGATGGAAGATAAAGCTAAATCTATAGAAACTGTTAAAGATTTTTTACAAGTGCAACCTCCAAGATTTAGTAGGCACTGGCCTACTAAGAACTGGTCTTTTCCAGCCCCTTCCAGATCCTCTCAAGCTAAGCCCAGACACATAAAAACCTCAGGTTTCAGTCCCAAGGGACTCTCAGAACTAAGCAGTGGGGGGGGCCTCCACTTCCAAATCTGGAAATAACAAGACACCCCTCTATGGTAAACAGTCTCAATGACTTCCTTTTAAAATGCCCAAGCACTTATCTTTTAACCACCCCTTTGGGGGGAAAGATTGCTCTTCATGCAAAGAACTGGATACTCATAGCCAAGGACAAATGGGTTTTAAATATAGTGTCCCAGGGATACCGATTTAATTTCCACATATTGCCAACACCTAACAGGTGGCCAGACCTGCCCCCAAATCAGTGGGCAGAGGCTCAGAAACAAGTACTTTCCCTCTTAAGCATGGGGGCTATTCAACTGGTACCAGAAGAGGAAAAGGGACAAGGTTTCTATTCCAGGCTTTTTCTGGTACCCAGAAAAAAACAAATCATGGCATCCAATCCTGGACCTGTCTATTCTAAACACCTTTCTGGAGATTCCAAAATTCAAGATGCTGACTCTTCACCAGTTACTTCCTATGCTAGACAAAGATGCCTGGTTGGCAACTCTAGATTTAAAAGAAGCATACCTGCACATCCCAATCAGGGAATCTTGAAGAAGATACCTACACTTCAAAGCAGGCTACTTGCATTATCAGTTCTCTGCACTGCCCTTCGGCTTGTCTACTGTGCCCAGGGTATTCACAAAGTGCCTGGCTCCAGTTATTGCATTTTGCAGACAAAGAAATATTCAAATATATCCATACCTGGACGATTGTCTAATTCAGGCAGAAAACCAGGACATACTTTTAAACCATCTGGTGTTTGTAAAAAGGGTTCTAACTTGTCTGGGGTACACCATAAACAAAAAGAAATCACAACTGGTACCCTGTCAACGGATTACATTCCTGGGTGCAAGCTTGAATACAACTGCCCAGATGGCTTTCCTCACACCAGAAAAGCAAATTTATTTGTTAACTTACTTCAAACAAGCGGCCACAAAAACCCTGCTATCTGCAAGAAAAATACTGCAAGCTTTGGGGTTCATGGCCTCCTGCATTCTTCTAATTCCATATGCAAGACTGCATATGAAGAAACTACAGTGGTATCTAAAAAGTCTATGGAGTCAACATTGTCACAGCCTGGAAACAATGATTCCTATCATACCTTGCTTACGCCTGAAGTTCCTATGGTGGGCAGAGGCCTGCCACCAAAACAAGAGACTACCATTCACACTACCCCTTGCCACCCAAACCCTAACTACAGATGCATCAAACTATGCATGGGGGGCTCACCTGGCAGGGAAGTGCATTCAGGGCAAATGGAACCCAAATCAAATGCACCTACATATCAATCAAAAATAAATGTTAGCTGTACAGAATGCTCTGACAGCCTTCAAGGACTACATTCTTCCAGGACAACTAATGGTAAAGACGGACAACACCACGGTTATGTGGTACATAAACAAGCAGGGGGGGTACACATTCCTACCCCCTCTGCAGACTAAACATGGCATTGTGGAACACAGCCTTGAGCTACCAAGTGCACCTACAAGCTCAATTCCTGCCAGGAAAATTGAATACACTGGCAGACAGACTAAGCAGAAACCTCATGGACCCACACAAGTGGAAACTGGAACCACGGATTTTCAACATGTTGACAAATGAATGGGGAGCCCAGACATAGATCTATTTGCCTCCCCCCAGAACTACCAGTTGGACAAGTTTTGCACACCGACTCCCCACAAACAAGCTTGGAAAGGGGATGCTCTGTCCTTCAGCTGGGAAAACCTATCAGTCTACGCCTTTCTCACTCTACCTCTGCTCTCCAAAGTTATATTAAAAGTCAAACAGGACAAACCAAGGATGATTTTGATTGCTCCAGACTGGCCGTGCCAACACTGGTACCCCCTCTGTGCAGTATGTCGCAAATATCTCCATGGTACCTGCCTCAGACCCCTTCCCTGCTGTCTCAGCAGGAGAACCAAATTCTGCACCCTCAGCTTCCAACATTGAACCTTGCAGCCTGGCTAATCACTTAAATTCACCCTTATCATCCCTCAGAAAACCTGTGATGGATGTCATCTTGGAGGCGAGGAGACCTAGTACTAGAAAATCTTATGCTGACAAATGGAAAAGATTCTGTGCCTGGATCCAATTTTTAGGAATGAGCACAGCAATGCCCAATTTACCTCAGATTTTGCAATACTTAACTGAGATGTTTCACAAGGGCATATCTTTTTTCCTCCATTAAAATCCACGCCTCAGCTATTTCAGATCACTGTAACACAGAACCACCCCTCTTCTCTCATCCTCTGCTCAAGCAATATCTCAGAGGGGCAAAAAACTTACGACCACCTTGGAGAGCTCCTACCCCTGCTTGGGACCTTAACTTTGTTTTGGAGAAACTCACTCTACCTCCTTTCGAGCCAGCTGCTACTGCAAACTTAAAGTTTCTTTCTTGGAAAACAGCCTTCCTTTTAGCAATCACTTCAGCCAGAAGGATATCTGAATTACAGGCCCTTATGGCAGTGGAGCCTTTCATCATCTTTCATGCGGACAGGGTATCTCTCAGGACCAATCCATCCTTCATGCCCAAGGTGGCTTCTAGTGTGGCTCTTAATCAGTCCATTCATTTGACAACCTTCTTTCCCAATCCACAGAACAAAGGAGAACGGATTCTGCATTCCTTGGATGTGTACAGACAACTTAGATTCTACTTGGACAGGACTAAATCTTGAAGAAAATCTGAACAATTGTGGTAGCATTTGCTGCAGGGGCAGAGGGGAAGGCTATTTCAAAACAAACCATTTCTAAATGGATAAGCCATTGTATTAATTTCTGCCATAAGCACCATGGAAAACCTATCGCCCAGGGCATCAGATCTCACTCCACCAGGACTGCATCTACTTCTGCAGCCTATCTCAGAGGTGTTCCTACCAGTGATATCCCAGAAGCTGCTACCTGGAGTTCTGTACATACTTTCACCAAGCATTATCATTTATCAATTTTCTCTAAATCCAGAGCTGGCTTTGCCACTGCTGTCTTGCAGGGCCTTATAGCTGGCCCTAATGCTGTATAAACTCCTCCTCCCAACCATAGCTTTGGGAATCTACTCAAATGTAATGACTGCAACAGTGAAACATGAAGAACATAATACAGCTGTGTATACTTACCATAAATGTAGATGTTCGAGTGTATTCACTGTTGCAGTTCTGGTTACCCTCCCTCCAGCCCCCTAGTTTTCTCTGGCTATACCTCTACTTTCCTTTACTATGCTTAAAAGCCTTTTTGGTGTATTTGCTTTTGGTTGGAGGTATACTTTTGTGTTTTTTGTGTTTATTTTCTCCCCATTAGGGGGGCAACTGACATCTGGGGCAAGAAAAACTGATGTAATGGCGTTGGCTGCATGTTTTATATCCTTGACAACCTGACATCATCGAAGAAGGGACAGCAACTGACGCAGGACCCAAGACTTTGTTAATCAGGCCAACTGAGGGCAACCTGCCAACAGATTACCCAAATGTAATGACTGCAACAGTGAATACACTCGAACATCAACATTTATGGTAAGTGTACACAACTGTACTTTGCAGCATATTATCACTCAACACTATCTAGAGTCATTACACAAATGAGAACATGTTTGTCTCATCAACACCTTAACACATGAAATAATATTTAAGACTTGCAATTTCATGAAAGCCAGTGTTACTGGTAGTACACTCAGCAGTGAGCATCGCTTGAGTGTTTAGGAGCTACTGTCTGATTCCTGCAGTTCTTTGTGGAGCCATATAACAAATTTGTTAATAAGGTATGTTACACATCATGCCTCTGTAAATCTGATTTGTTTTAAATAAATTCAAAGAACAGCTCAGCTCAGGCTGTTTAACACAAAATGTCCCTCGATCTGCTAGCTAATATGTCAACCACAGTTGCACAATTGCTGACGAGAGTTTTTGGCAAGCAATTTTAATATACAAACTTTATACAGCAGAACTGTTGGAACCCTAACAACTATGCACCATACCAGTCCAGGTTCTTACATCAGAAATTGAGACAACAAATTAGAAAAGTATTTTAAAATTCATGTAAGCACTAAAACAAGAGCAAAAGTGAGGACACAATCCAGGAACATAAATCGCAAGTATTTATTGCAACGGATGAGCGCTTTCACTAAAAATAGTTTCTTCAGATCCAAGTAATTTTTACAAAGAGTACATTATTTAAATACAAAATTGATTAACCAATTACAAAAAACTGAACAATCACAAAGAATACATTAATTACGCTAAAAATACATAATTATTTAAAACTGCCTAACTATTTAAAACAGAATTCCTAGACTATTGAATATAAAAGATGATAAATAAAATAAATGAATTTACAAAATAGAGATAAGAATATATATAGACATGTGTATGTAACGTCAATGAATGTAAGAAATATAATTGATAATTTATTTTGTTTTATTTAATATGTCTGCGCTGTCTTAAGTTGGGTTTAATTGATGCTCTTTCATTCAACCCTGAGCCCCTGTCAGCCCTTAATAAAATAATCCAGCCACTTTCTTTCCCTTCAGTATAAGACATGATATTACCACCTCTTTTGTCTGGTATAATCACTTCTAATACTCTAAATGAGAACTCATGATCATTTCCATATTGGAGCACATGCTTAGCCAAGGCATTATGTATAGTACCTTTCCTAATATGATAGCTGTGTTCTCTCATTCTATCACGGAGTAGGCGATTGGTTTTGCCCACATAGAAAGAGGAACAAATTTTACAGACAGCTAGGTATACTACATGTGCAGTCATGCAATCCGCGTCAGCTTTCATATAAAATATTTTACACCAATCAGGATGAAAGAACTGCGTGCTACTATCAATAAATGAACAAAAGTTGCAATGACCACATGGTTTTGTATATCCTGACATATTCAAATGTCTATCAGCTTTAGGGTAACATAATAATCTTTTTAAGTTACATTTATTCCTAAACAAGAAGCGTGGTGCTTCTCCAACAATCTGTTTGAGATCATCATCAACCTGTAAAATATTCCAATATTTTTTGACAATCTTGTTAACTTCAAAATGATCAGACATGTAGTATACCTAGCTGTCTGTAAAATTTGTTCCTCTTTCTATGTGGGCAAAACCAATCGCCCACTCCATGATAGAATGAGAGAACACAGCTATCATATTAGGAAAGGTACTATACATAATGCCTTGGCTAAGCATGTGCTCCAATATGGAAATGATCATGAGTTCTCATTTAGAGTATTAGAAGTGATTATACCAGACAAAAGAGGTGGTAATATCATGTCTTATACTGAAAGGAAAGAAAGTGGCTGGATTATTTTATTAAGGGCTGACAGGGGCTCAGGGTTGAACGAAAGAGCATCAATTAAACCCAACTTAAGACAGCGCAGACATATTAAATAAAACAAAATAAATTATCAATTATATTTCTTACATTCAGTGACGTTACATACACATGTCTATATATATTCTTATCTCTATTTTGTAAATTCATTTATTTTATTTATCATCTTTTATATTCAATAGTCTAGGAATTCTGTTTTAAATAGTTAGGCAGTTTTAAATAATTATGTATTTTTAGCGTAATTAATGTATTCTTTGTGATTGTTCAGTTTTTTGTAATTGGTTAATCAATTTTGTATTTAAATAATGTACTCTTTGTAAAAATTACTTGGATCTGAAGAAGCTATTTTTAGTGAAAGCGCTCATCCGTTGCAATAAATACTTGCGATTTATGTTCCTGGATTGTGTCCTCACTTTTGATCTTGTTTTAGTGCTTACGTGAATTTTAAAATAATTTGTTTGGAGAACAAGAGCATTTACCTGCGTAGCAGCTATCTTGACTTTTACAAATTAGAAAAGTAGTTTTTACCTTCAGCCTGAAAGGCATGTGGTATGCTATTATATACCAGTCAACTGCATGTTTTTTAGGAGCATTTATGGAACGTTCAAAGTATATCCATGCACTTACTGGACCTACTCAGACCTCACAAGACATTCCATGAGCTGAGACAGCAGAAGTGCTGCACTAGGCAGATGAAGAACAGCAACGCATTACAAGAGTTACAACATATGACAGCAGAATGGTGCAAGGGCAGAAAAAAAACAAAACAAAACAGAAAGCTGATTTACAGTTATACCATGTTCCTATTCAGTAAGGCCTAGTCAGCCATCCAGTAAGAAGACATAAAGGAGAGGCTGTACTGTTTATAGCTTCTTAAATCACTGTTTATATATTTTTGAAGAGTTTGGCTTGGTCTGCTGGAATATTGTTTCTCTTTGCCATCTAATACATTCAAGTTTACACTGTAATTGCATGTAGAGAAATGACAGTATAGATACCAGCCATTGCTTAGATAAATGTGTTTTGTCCTTTGATATTGCAGTCTATATGACTTTTTAGATATAAATTGTACTAATCATGCATAAGCCAATTAAGGAAGCAAAATATGAGAGATATGCATTCAGCTATCCATGCTATGATGAAGGAAGCATATGTGTGTACCAATGAATCTCAGGTGAAGTATCATGTGTTAGAACTAAGTCCACTGGGATTTTAGAAATGTGTTTTTTTGTTCATTATGTTTAAAATCACTTGCTTGGTTGAAAATCATTAGCACCTGGATGACAGCAGTTTGCTGCATTATTTGCCAACTGATTTAATTATCCCTGATTCATTTATTTAAAGGCAGAAGCCTCTGACATATTTCTCTGCTACTTTCTTATTTGCAGTGTGCCCTGGGAGTTCTGAGATTATACTAAACACTGTAACAATTTACAGATGACATTATTGACAGGGGATTTTTGTTGAATAAAGTTGGCACTCTTAGCAATTTCAGGTAATGAAAAGGTGATTTTGATTTTCTATAACAATCAAATCAAAATTAATGATAGAATGTTTGCACTATAAAATAGTTCACCTACTGTTTACTACAGGTTAGTTCACTGCTTGGATGGGGAGGGAAATATACTGCAGAATGTAACATAGAGAGACAAACTAATTTACACATAACTTCTAATGTTCTACCCATAGACTTTCAGGGGCTTAAGATGTGAAATACAGATTTTTTTTCTTGTATATTTAGAATTTCCTTAGAAGAATGATTCATAGTTTCATAGTTTCATAGTATAGTACTAGGCTATCTGCCCTGGGGCATTTGTAAGCCTAGCCACAGTGATGTGGCTTTTGCCACCTCATGAAGTGGTACAAAAAATGTACAGAATAAATTTAGAATACTGTGCCTCTGTCTAGTAGTGACACAATGAAGGTCCCCTTATATAATAGAATTAGTTTACTGTGCCCCTGTCTAGCAGTGACACAGATGTGACCCCTGGGGTAAATTTACGATCTCTCATCCACTCATCAAGATTTCTCTTGAAGAGAGTCAGTGAGGGGCTCTGCCTAATACAAACTGGGATCTTGTTCCAAAGCATGGGAAGCCTCTGGGTTATGAATCTATCCCTCCAGCATGTCCTATTCATACTTGTGCCGAGGTTTAAGTCTTTAGCTCTCGTGGTCCTGATGGATTTGGATTTTTTGAGGTGGAGCATGTCCATCAGATCCTGATTGGACATGGCCTTGTACGTCAGGCAGAGATCACCTCTGAGCAGGCGGTATGCTACTGAATAGAGCTGAAGTTTCTTTAGTCTGGCAGAATAAGACATATGTTGGAGACCCTTGATCCTCTTGGTGAGGTACTTTTGTAGTCTCTCCAGCTGTTGCAAATGTCGGGTGAGGTACATACCAAATGGGGCATTGTACTCAATCATGGGTCTGATGAGGGAGGAGTATAGGGGTACAATGACATCCTTGGATCTGGATGTGAATCCCTTCATGATGAGGTGTGCAAGGTAGAATGTTTTTCTAACCACTTTGGCAACGTGGGTGTCAAATGAGAGGTTGCTGTCGATTTGGGTCCCTAGGTCTCTGATTACTTTTTCCATATTCAGTGGGTTGCTGTCTATATGATAATTTGTGGGTACTTTGATTTTCCCAAAGGAGATGACTATACATTTTTTGGCATTTAGTTTAAGGCCGTGACTCCGGCACCTGTTGTCGATTTCTGTGAGGCCTTTTTGTAGGATGTATGTGTCCGCTGGTGTATCGACTATGGCGCCTAGTTTGCAGTCATCTGCGAACTTTGTCATCCACAGCCCTCCCATGTTTGCTTTAACATCTGAGAAATAAATGCCGAACAAGAGGGGTGCCAGGACCGATCCCTGTGGGACACCACTTGTGACTGGCTTTGAGTCTGACATTGCTCCAGTGATTTTAACTTTATGGGTTCTGTCCTTTAGTCAGTTTGCAACCCATCTAGTGACATAAGGGTTTACGTTTAAGCTGTTGAGCTTATCTATGATGCCTGAGTGGGGTATTGTGTCGAAGGCCTTAGCCAAGTCCAAGTAGGCTGTATGGACTGCTTTGCCCTCATCAATGGCTCTAGTGACTGTTTCGAAAAAGTCAACCAGATTCAAGAGGCAGGATCTGCCCTTTACAAAGCTGAACTGGGTGGGGTCAAGTGTCTGTAGGTCCCCTATGTCTCTGTTTATGAGTTCCATAATGATTCTTTCCATAGCTTTGCAGACCAGGCTGATTAAGCTTATGGGGCGGTAGTTTCCAGGGTCTGTAGAGGCACCCCCTTTGTGGAGTGGGACCACTGTTGCTGTACGCCAGTGTTCAGGTACATATCCCGAAGTAAGGCTAAGGTTAAATAGCATTTTTATGTGTGGGTTTAGCTCCTCTTGGAGTTCATGTAACACGCAACCCGGGATACCGTCAGGTCCCACTGATGCTGTGTTTTTAGCTTTGTTTAGGGTGGTTCTCACTTGGACATCTGAGATGACAGGGAGATTACATTCAGCTGGGATAAGTATTTCTTCTTTTGGGGGTGAGGGAGGGGAGAAATTTGCACTGAACCTGTCAGCCAGAATATTGGCAATATCTGTGGGTTCAGTGTATTTTTTGTTGTTGTGAACCAACTCTGAGCATATCTGAGGGTTTCCACCCAGGTTTCTAACATAGCTGAAGAAGGCTTTGTGGTTATCTTTAGCGGTTTTTCTCTCAAAGTTGGCCTTGGATGTTTTTATGAGAGAACATAGTTTTCTGCTAATGTTGATCAGAGATGTCTTCCCTTCATGGGATTTTGTTCTGACGTGCAGTAGCTTCCTTCTTTTGTTATACAATTTGTTAATGGCTGAGGTCCACCAGACAGGACGCTTGCCTTTGGTGGAGAGGGACTTGGATTTATTTGCGATTGCATGATCCATGCATTCTTGGAGATGTCCATAGAAAGCATTTGTGAAGGATTCGGCATTGTGGGATGTGGTATCCACTGGCACAGTGGGCTTAAAGGATACCATCTCAATCTTACGAAGAGTGAAGTCTGCTTTTGAGAAGTTTTTCACTGTGGTCTTTTGTGCTGGGGGTGGAGGTGGGATATGTATATCTAGGTTGATTAGTTTGTGGTCAGATCTCACTAGGGAGGGGTATACTTCCGGTGTGGAGCATTTTGTCCCCATGTTTGTGATGATCAGGTCTAGCATATTATCTCCCCTAGTGGGAGAGTTGACTAGTTGTTCCAGTGCATTTGAGTTTATGAACTCCAGGAACCTTTGGGCTAGGGTATTAGGGCTAGAATAATGTACCCAATCTATGTTTGGGTAGTTGAGGTCTCCCAGTATGATGGTATTTTGTGATACATTCATATCCTCCAATGTCTTCAGGAAGGCTGAGTGGGGTTCCTGAGATTGGGAGGGTGGTCTGTAACATGCTACCAGTTGTATAGCAGTTTTGCTTATGGTTAGTTGCACCTGTATGGTCTCTGATGCTTCGAGTGTTGCTACTAACCTGGAGGTGTGGGTGTCCTTGATGAATATGGACACTCTCCCTCCCTTTGTGGTTCGGCCCGGGTTTTGGGGCCGAAAAGCATGATACGAGGTATAGCCTGGTAGTGCTGGGGTGCTCTCAGGAGCCTTGAACCAGGTTTCAGTTACTGCACAGACGTTGATGTTCTCCATGCTGAGGAGTGCATCATGCCTGCATCTTGAGATTTAGACTTCTGGCATTGAGCAGCATTACCCTTAGTTTTTTTTCCATTTTTGTTTTCTAAGGCGGTGGGTTTGTCTTTTGAGCCTTGCCTAAAAAAGGCACTATGGGGGTGGCAAGAGCCTTAGCCAATATACGGAAGCCCAGTGGTGACAGGTGTAAGCCATCCCTTGTGAAGCAGCGTGGCTTGTCCAACATGTCATCCCAGGCAGACAGATATTGGATCCCCTTAGAATGACACCAGTACTTGAGCCAATTATTAAAGCTGATCATCTTGTCTTTGTATTGTGGTATCATTCTTGGTGAGGGCAAGATGCTGCTCAGGGTCAGGGTCATACCAGCCTGGGCTACATAATTGGAGAGCTCCTCTATGTCTCTTTTCATGTAGTCCAGAGAGGTACGTCTCAGGTCATTCACACCAGCATGGACAATGACGGAGTCATATTTGTACTTGCTTTGGAGTGACTTGAGTGCATGTGTTATGTGGCGGATCCTAGCTCCTGATAGGCAGCTCACAGTCACCCTCTCCTTGTTCAGCCTGGTCAGTGGGACATCAGTGTGTCTGACTATAGAGTCACCTATTACTAGTGTATCAGGTATGGTGTTTGGCCTTAAGGGCTGTGACTGGTTGACACACTGATTTATTGAAGTATGTGTTGCATGTGTTTTGTTTTGAGGTGGTGGATTTTTGGATGTCTGCTTTGGGAGCCTCTGTTGTTTTGGTAAGTTTTTTATTAGAGCCTCCGAGTATGTCTTTGTGTTTTTATGTGTTTGGTTTGCAGTTGTGGTAGGTCTATGTGGGACTGGGATTGTTGTGTGTGTGGTTACCATCTCCTCCTGTCTGGTCATGCCAGCCCTGAGTTGAGAGAGTTCAGCCTCCAGTTTGGCTATATAGTTGCATCTGTCACATGTATTTGTGTTTGTTGGGAGGAGGAGAGGGTTGTCTGTGTACATGAGACAATTGTAGCATTGTCTCAAGATACCCAGATTGACCAGCTGAACTGGAGAGGACGCCAGTAATCTACCACTCGACATGCTAGAACAGTATAAGTGAGTGCTGTACCTTTAAGGGAAGTGGATATTCACAGGGGTGGTAAGTAGATGTAGTGCTTTACTTAGTACGAGAGTGCTTACTTAGTAGACAAGTATTGAGAGCAAGTGCTAGGCTTATAATATAGTGAGTAGTTTGATTATACTAAGAGTAGAGCTTCCTTAAGGGAAAATTTGAAGAGCAGACCTGGCGGAGCCAGAAGAAGTTTAACCTTGTTTAACCGGCGCTGCGCTATGCGCAACAGCAAAGCCGCAAACGTGGATTTTAAACAGTGAACTACAAAAGAGCTAGAAATGGTCCAAAACAACCAATTACTGCAGCTTCTTGTGCTGAGGTCACTTCCTACAGGGACAGGTAGGCTGCTCAAGGCTCCCCACTCCCACTGGTGAGCAAAGAAACTTCCTTTTATCCAAGTAAGGTAATGGACAACACAGGAACTACACCACAACCCAGAATACAGCAATGCCTGTAAACTGGTCTAAACTAGTCGAGGAGAAGCAGGAAAACAAGGATTATTTTTTTGTTTTTTTGATAGAAACACACAGAAAATGCAGAAACAGTGATAAATCAGTTACACAGGCTAGCACACTTTAGTGGGCAGCCTCCACAGTTAAATTAAACAAACAAACAAACAAACAAACTTTCGATCAAATTCGACTAAAATGTAACTTTAAGTGCAGATTTTAAAATAATGCAGCAAACAGTTAAAAAACAGTTCAAGCTAGTCCAGGGTAAGCTACAGAAGCTATTCCAAGTGAAAAAAAAAGCACAGATACTTAAATCCAGAAAGTAGTCGCTTTTCTGAGTTCCCTGCTGCTAGGACCACTCTGCAGGACCATGAGGAGCTTGTCTGAGCAGTATAGCCAGAAAAAAATGCCCAGAGGCGGATTTTAAACAGTGAACTACAAAAGAGCTAGAAATGGTCCAAAACAACCAATTACTACAGCTTCTTGTGCTGAGGTCACTTCCTACAGGGACAGGTAGGCTGCTCAAGGCTCCCCACTCCCACTGGTGAGCAAAGAAACTTCCTTCTATCCAAGTAAGGTAATGGACAACACAGGAACTACACCACAGCCCAGAATACAGCAATGCCTGTAAACTGGTCTAAACTAGTCGAGGAGAGGTGGGAAAACAAGGATTATCTTTTTTGTTTTTTTGTTTTTTTGATAGAAACACACAGAAAATGCAGAAACACTGATAAATCAGTTACACAGGCTAGCACACTTTAGTGGGCAGCCTCCACAGTTAAATTAAACAAACAAACAAACAAACTATTGATCAAATTCGACTAAAATGTAACTTTAAGTGCAGATTTTAAAATAATGCAGCAAACAGTTAAAAAACAGTTCAAGCTAGTTCAGCGTAAGCTACAGAAGCTATTCCAAGTGAAAAAAAAGCACAGATACTTAAATCCAGAAAGTAGTCGCTTTTCTGAGTTCTCTGCTGCTAGGACCACTCTGCAGGACCACGAGGAGCTTGTCTGAGCAGTATAGCCAGAAAAAAAATGCCCAGAGGCAGATTTTAAACAGTGAACTACAAAAGAGCTAGAAATGGTCCAAAACAACCAATTACTACAGCTTCTTGTGCTGAGGTCACTTCCTACAGGGACAGATAGGCTGCTCAAGGCTCCCCACTCCCACTGGTGAGCAAAGAAACTTCCTTCTATCCAAGTAAGGTAATGGACAACACAGGAACTACACCACAGCCCAGAATACAGCAATGCCTGTAAACTGGTCTAAACTAGTCGAGGAGAGGTGGGAAAACAAGGATTATTTTTGTTTTTTTTTTTTGATAGAAACACACAGAAAATGCAGAAACAGTGATAAATCAGTTACACAGGCTAGCACACTTTAGTGGGCAGCCTCCACAGTTAAATTAAACAAACAAACAAACAAACTTTCGATCAAATTCGACTAAAATGTAACTTTAAGTGCAGATTTTAAAATAATGCAGCAAACAGTTAAAAAACAGTTCAAGCTAATTCAGGGTAAGCTACAGAAGCTATTCCAAGTGAAAAAAAAGCACAGATACTTAAATCCAGAAAGTAGTCGCTTTTCTGAGATCCCTGCTGCTAGGACCACTCTGCAGGACCACAAGGAGCTTGTCTGAGCAGTATAGCCAGAAAAAAACACCCAGAGGTGGATTTTAAACAGTGAACTACAAAAGAGCTAGAAATGGTCCAAAACAACCAATTACTACAGCTTCTTGTGCTGAGGTCACTTCCTACAGGGACAGGTAGGCTGCTCAAGGCTCCCAACTCCCACTGGTGAGCAAAGAAACTTCCTTCTATCCAAGTAAGGTAATGGACAACACAGGAACTACACCACAGCCCAGAATACAGCAATGCCTGTAAACTGGTCTAAACTAGTCGAGGAGAAGTGGGAAAACAAGGATTTTTTTTTGTTTTTTGATAGAAACACACAGAAAATGCAGAAACAGTGATAAATCAGTTACACAGGCTAGCACACTTTAGTGGGCAGCCTCCACAGTTAAATTAAACAAACAAACAAACAAACAAACTTTCGATCAAATTCGACTAAAATGTAACTTTAAGTGCAGATTTTAAAATAATGCAGCAAACAGTTAAAAAACAGTTCAAGCTAGTTCAGGGTAAGCTACAGAAGCTATTTGAAGTGAAAAAAAGCACAGATACTTAAATCCAGAAAGTAGTCGCTTTTCTGAGTTCCCTGCTGCTAGGACCACTCTGCAGGACCACAAGGAGCTTGTCTGAGCAGTATAGCCAGAAAAAAATGCCCAGAGGTGGATTTTAAACAGTGAACTACAAAAGAGCTAGAAATGGTCCAAAACAACTAATTACTACAGCTTCTTGTGTTGAGGTCACTTCCTACAGGGACAGGTAGGCTGCTCAAGGCTCCCCACTCCCACTGGTGAGCAAAGAAACTTCCTTCTATCCAAGTAAGGTAATGGACAACACAAGAACTACACCACAGCCCAGAATACAGCAATGCCTGTAAACTGGTCTAAACTAGTCGTGGAGAGGCGGGAAAACAAGGATTATTTTTTTGGGGTTTTTTTGATAGAAACACACAGAAAATGCAGAAACAGTGATAAATCAGTTACACAGGCTAGCACACTTTAGTGGGCAGCCTCCACAGTTAAATTAAACAAACAAACAAACAAACTTTCGATCAAATTCGACTAAAATGTAACTTTAAGTGCAGATTTTAAAATAATGCAGCAAACAGTTAAAAAACAGTTCAAGCTAGTTCAGGGTAAGCTACAGAAACTATTCCAAGTGAAAAAAAAAGCAGAGATACTTAAATCCAGAAAGTAGTCGCTTTTCTGAGTTCCCTGCTGCTAGGACCACTCTGCAGGACCACGAGGAGCTTGTCTGAGCAGTATAGCCAGAAAAAATGCCCAGAGGCGGATTTTAAACAGTGAACTACAAAAGAGCTAGAAATGGTCCAAAACAACCAATTACTACAGCTTCTTGTGCTGAGGTCACTTCCTACAGGGACAGGTAGGCTGCTCAAGGCTCCCCACTCCCACTGGTGAGCAAAGAAACTTCCTTCTATCCAAGTAAGGTAATGGACAACACAGGAACTACACCACAGCCCAGAATACAGCAATGCCTGTAAACTGGTCTAAACTAGTCGAGGAGAGGTGGGAAAACAAGGATTATTTTTTTTTTTTGATAGAAACACACAGAAAATGCAGAAACAGTGATAAATCAGTTACACAGGCTAGCACACTTTAGTGGGCAGCCTCCACAGTTAAATTAAACAAACAAACAAACTTTCGATCAAATTCGACTAAAATGTAACTTTAAGTGCAGATTTTAAAATAATGCAGCAAACAGTTAAAAAACAGTTCAAGCTAGTTCAGGGTAAGCTACAGAAGCTATTCCAAGTGAAAAAAAAACACAGATACTTAAATCCAGAAAGTAGTCGCTTTTCTGAGTTCCCTGCTGCTAGGACCACTCTGCAGGACCACGAGGAGCTTGTCTGAGCAGTATATTCAGATTCTATTTTAATCTGATTGAGATATACCCATACTTTCTCTTATATATTACTTTATTGAGATTGCCTTGACATGTAGTTTTGCCCATTCATGTAAGTTATTTGCCACAGATCTCGTATTAACCCAATAAACTGAAAGTTTGCAAGTTTGGGTAACATAGAGCTGTGATAGTGCTTCATGAAGGGGAACTGATGTGGTTACACCATGTTTAAATGAAGCTGTATTGGGAAAATATTGACAGCCATAAAGATAAATGTACACAACAAATGTTATAAAGGGCTGTGTTGAGTCTGAAACTATCATGTTAATGATCTGCCAGTTACTCTGCAACAGACTGGAAGAAATGGTACCCCGTCAAAGGATGAACAACATACACACATTCACACCAGTTGCATACATTTTACAAGGTCACCATCTCACCTACTGGCATGCCCCTGGGATGTGAAAGGAAACCGGAGCTCCCCTCCACCGAAAAGAACCCCACGATACAGGAAAGATATGCAGGGCCAGAACAGGGGATACTCCCGACTGGGAACGGAACCACAGAATCAAGGATGGCTACAAACCTAGGCAAGTTACATTTTATTATTTTCCTGTTTCCTTGTCTGTCAAGCTCCTTTTGTACTGTTTTCCACCTGAATCTTTTTTTTTTTTTTTTTTTTTTTTTTTGTGAGCACTCCGTACATGCACTTCTCAGTGTGTGCATGTCCTGACACTGTGATCTGTACCATGTTTGTATCTACAGCACCATCCTCATGCAAAACAGCATTTTATTTATACTTAAGGAGTAAAGTTTGATAGTCACTATGCCAAATGAAATTTGAATACACAAAACCTTATACATCGTACAGCCAGTTTGCTGTATTCTTTTAATTATTATAAATCTTGGTCTTTGGAATATGGGTCATCTTTCTCTGTATTTTTTAATTGAACCTACCTAAATGAGACCTTCTCAGTGAACAGATTTTCACTAAGATTTTTTTAACAAGAATGTAGATCCATATTACTACCCCCCATGCAGCATACATATCTGCTGATTTCACCAGATCCAAGCATAGTGAACGTTTTGAAACATGGAGAGTGCAGATCTAAGATGACTTCCCTGATTAGTTTAGCAGAGGTACATCAGTGTCAAGCAGGAAACAAAATAATATCAGAGGCTCAGGATAGTGGACTACATACACTTTGGTTTACAAAGTCCATTGTGGGAGAAACAGACAAATGCAGGTTCTGTGAAACAGACCTGGAAACAGTCGCACATCTTGTTGCTGGTTGTGATACACTAATGGCAGAAGGACTGTGTACTGAAAGGCATAATAATGTGGCAAGACTGTTGCACTGGGGATTTTGCAAACATTACAATACTGAAATAGCTGAGAAACATTGGAAACATGAGCCACAAAGCATTATAGAGAATGATGAAGTTTATATCACACAGGACTACTCATTACCAACAATTCAAAAAATAGATACAAGAAAACCAGATATAGTAGTCCATGAAAAGAAAACAAAAGTAGCATTGATCATTTAAATTGCTGCACCCACTGATTACAGTGTCTTATTTAGATATGCTACCAATACATGTAACTCTGTATGAATTGCAGAAGGAGTCAGTTCTGAGCACACTGCGAGTGCTGTGAAGAGCACTTTTGGCTTACATCAAAGAATGAAACAATACTAATTTCATGACCTCTGATCATAATTTGATTTAGGAATGGGGTCCATTCTCATCATGGTATTAGAAACCCAAAAGACATTGAGAAACTAAACCCAAGCATTGTCTCCTGCAGCCTTAAACTACCATAACTAACTCCAAGATCACAAAACCTCATAGTAACTTAGAAAATGTGTTGATGAAAACCCATTTGCAAATAAAAATTCCTTGAATCATGGCTCAGTCAAACACAATCAATGGGATTAACAAATAACCAACTTGTGTGTTTGGGTATGTTGTTGTTGCTTTAAAAAGATTGTGCCAATACTTTCAAAATCTGCAGAATACTTATTGCTTGTTGTCAATTTTGCCAGAGAGAAACTGTTTTAAGGTTAATTAGATCAAATGATGCCTGACTGACATTTAAATATGATCAGCTTTTTTATGTTGTTGTAAATTGCCCACATTTGCACTGAGCCATGTTTAGCCATGCACTGCATAGATTCAGATGTCTTGAGTCATATCTTTGTCTATATAGCAAAATCTCTTAAAATCACTAATGGTTAGAGTGATTTGCAAGTATAATACCTCACAGTTAAACAGAGGTAAATAGTTCAAGTTGTGCATGCATGCTATCATAGTACAAGAGTAGCAACACAAGAGTAAAATAGGTTCCTGTTCATTATTCAAAGATCATACGTGCAAATTCTCAAAACTGTGAAAATGTAAGTGCAATTGCATGGGGGAGTATAAATCCAGAACTGGTGTATCTCCAAGTATTTCCTCTTCTCCAAGGTATAATAACCTGTAAGTAAGGAAAGAATGGAATCAGAGCTGCCCATATAAGAGGTTGCAGGGGCACGTCCCCCTGCAAATGCTCCTTTTATGTGTAGCACTGAGTTTCACACTTCATTGTTATTTTAAAAATATGACACTTGATTTTTACAGCTCTGGGAACTCCAGTAGCAAGTCTTAAACTTTCAATAAATTGCCACAGCAAGCTATTATGCAAGTACCAAAATAGTTGATTATGCTGCACTGAAGAAATTGTGTATCACAGAGAAATAACAGTTCTAGTGATACTTTATTTGCTGTGAAGTAATAGTTCTTAAACTACAGGACTGCATTTCTTAAGTAGTCAGCAACAAATGAATCTGCTGGATTAAAATTGTAATTTACTTCACTAATGCATGTGCTCACACTATCCTGCTAATCCTAAAAATATTTCATTTATTAACTGTTTCTTGGTATCTTCTAGCAGATTCCTGCTCTTGCTGTTTAACCAAATTGTTGTTAGACCAAATTATACTTAACCTAGCCATCAAACTTTATTTCTGTTCAACATCATATAAAAAGCCTAGGGGTGATCTGTGCCTTGCTTGTACAGCTTTAAGGAATCCAGTTGTCCAAGAAGTCATATACCTCCACAATTGAAATAGTTCTACTAACACTAAAGTCAGAAATCTAAAAATATGCCAAAATTATATAAGACAAGGCAGAGGGATAGATTTTTCATGTTGTGCTAAGACTTTCTCTGGAGCAAACTTCCTCACCAAACTAAGTAGTGTGACATAAAGTCTGCCTTTAAAAAGGAGGTGGACATCTGGATGGGTATTCATAAACTCTCCACTGGTATGACTGGCCTGGCCCTACTTGAAAAGGGAGGCAAGGCCTAATGGTGGGTAGTGTCAAGGCAGTAATGATCTTGTGGCTCAGTTGTAACTCATGATCCTATGAAGCAATAATGCCTGGATTTATTGAGTAGTTTGCGTAGTCCTCAGAAATTTACTAGAAAACTAAAATCAGGGACATTGTATAAAATCATGGACAGTGGGGGGAGTAGATGCATTTCTTTGTGCTGTATGTATTTCTTCATACTTATTTGAATGTGTGTGTGTGTGTGTGTGTGTGTGTGTGTGTGTGTGTGTGTGTGTGTGTGTGTGTGTGTGTGTGTGTGTATCTGAGCTTCTGCATATGTGTCTATCTATCTATCTGTATATATATATCTATCTATCTATATGGGTTCCCTTAAACCCACTGAAGTAGAGGGAAAAAAGTTAGTACTGCTGATAGAAAGTTAGCTGATTGCATGTACCATTTTTTTTTCAATGTGAAATTACAGTACACTGGGGATCAGAGAATTTGCCCTTTCCCCACTGTAATGTAATCTAGGAGTTGGTAAATATAATTACCAGGGGGTGTGGAAGTGGGCGGGACTTTCTTCCCTACAAAAAATAGACTTTGTGTTCTTTCAGGTCTTTGTGATTCGAACTAGAGTGAATTTGCATCATTGTAATTTGTTTTACCAGTATAACAGGCATTCAAAGTTTTGACACTTCATAGCTGTCACACACTTGTTTTTCTTTCGGCTTTTCCCGGTCTGCTAATGATTGGCAGTCGATTTTTATGGTGCCGAGGTGCCAGCCCAATGCCCAACCCTCAACAAAGGCACGCCCATTCATGCATGTCTTTCGAACGCCACTCGACTGCAGGGAGGACATGCAGACTCCACACAGAAGGTGCTCCAGCCGAGAATCAAATGGGAGAACCTCTTGCTGTGAGGTAACAACGCTACCGCTGCACCACCGCGGCTTACAAACATCTGCCACACACCACACACTAATACATATATATATATATATATATATATATATATATATATATATATATATATATATATTATACTGACATCCTACACAAACTATGAAACATTAGTTAGAAAAACTACTTTACATCAAAACTATAAAGATATGTATTTGATAATAATACAGCAAATAAAAACATTTTAATAGCCCATTTTCAAAGTGCAATAATGCTTTCCAGAATGGGCATTACAGGGGAAATAAACCTTCCAAAGGTGAAGAAGCCTTCTGACTATGGTACTGGGGCTTCACTACACCCCAGGGCAGCCCATTATTTCATCAATAAGGTCTACCCTGTGGGGAATTATTGCTTATTTATAACACTAAGGAGTACTTTCTTCTGCAGCACCTAAAAGCAAAAACATATTAAGTAGGAGTAACATGACGTGTACTGAATATGTGTGAAATATTTTGAATACAAAATACTAATCTTCTCCACTGATGATCAGTAATGCAGAAAATACATTTAGTGATTGGTGCACTGGCATCTGACTAGTTAGTATTAATATAATGAAGCATAACAGTCTGCATTGCATGGCCCAGAGTTCATTTGCTAAAAGCTAACATATGCTAAGTTGCAAAGCTACAGATTGAGATAATTTTGCACTAGATATGACTGAAAAAAAAAAAAACAGTCCTACAAGATCAGAGATAAGTACTTTTGTAATAATACAGCAAATATAAACCAGCAATTTACTGAAACAGCTGTGGACTTTTTTGTTATTTTCTTGTAATCTAGCTATGAATTGTTTTTGCTTATACTGTAGTGAGAATGCAGAAATAAACTAGCCATTTCTAAGCATGTGATTGCTGTAGAACATTAAATAGTATCATTTTGCTATTGGCCAGTGCCCTCATTTAAATATGATCAGCTTTTTTATGTTGTTGTAAATTGCCCACATTTGCACTGAGCCATGTTTAGCCATGCACTGCATAGATTCAGATGTCTTGAGTCATATCTTTGTCTATATAGCAAAATCTCTTAAAATCACTAATGGTTAGAGTGATTTGCAATATCTGTAGTATGAACAGCTGCCCAGAGTTGTACAACAAACCACACTGTGCACAGTGCAGTGTTAAATATACCATAGCTGCTCTACTTTAGCAAAATTAGCTTGCAGTTCCTCCACAGGGGAGGTACAGTTGCACAGCAGATAGCATTGTCACCTCACAGTGAGAGGTTCCCCAGTTTAGTTCTCAGCTACGGTGTCTTATGTACCGAGTCTGAATGTCCTCTCTGTGTTTGCATGGGTATC
The DNA here is from genome assembly GCF_019279795.1 of Protopterus annectens. NCBI lineage: Eukaryota > Metazoa > Chordata > Ceratodontiformes > Protopteridae > Protopterus > Protopterus annectens. The sequence goes on from NC_056737.1 coordinate 1,960,709,075, forward strand.
CTGCTACATTCCAAAGACATGCAGTAGGTGGATTGGACACACTAAATTGGCCACAGGTGTGAGTGTGTGATGCGGAATAACTACAGTGGCGGGACTATCGACCCGGTGGTGTAAACCCTGGCACTATGTGATTATCACTGTTGAAGTGACATCCTGACACCATGTGGGAAAAAGGGGTTATGGATGGATGCCACACATTGCCCTTAATAGTTAGCAGCTACTCTGCAAAGTGCTTGCTCAGCTAGTTGCCTCCACCACACTAAAGCCAAATAACTATTTCATCTAATTGGATATAATTACTCCATTTCAAAAAAATTCTCCAAATGCCTAAGCTAATATGGAAGGTCAGCCTGCTTGTCCTCCTTCTTTTGCCATTCTCATACCACTTGGGATCCTTAAACAGCATAGTAACTACCTTACACGCAGAGATCAAGAACTTAACTTAGCACATGGCAGCCAGTTTGAGAGAGATGAAAATATTTAAGCAAACATGGAAGCAACACTCTTACAAATGACACAGACTATGAGCATCACACACCTCCACAACACTCCATAAAAGCCCACACCAAAATGTCTTATGCTGAAGCTGTAAAAAAGTCTTTGCCAAAGACTCCTAGATCCGTAAAAACTAGGTCTCACTGAAAATCTAACACTACAACATCTTCAGCACACTTCCAACAAGAAGTCAACAACAATTAAATCATCTCAAATCCAGTACACTAGACTGCTCTACAAATAAAACATTTTAGTTATTCGGATTAGGATCTCTAGTATGCCAAATGCCATTAAGGCTATTTCATCTGCAAATATTACTACAACATGGTGTTGGTAAATGTGGAAGTGAGGACTTCATGCAAAACACCCTGAGGGATATGCATAGAGATACGTTGGAACTCTCCATGCATGTTACAAATGCAAATAAGACTCTGGTCCTGAAAGGAATGTTTCCTTCTCAAAGAACAATGCCTAAAGTCAAAGAAACGATAATTGGCTTTAACCATTGCAAAAACTGTTGATATCATTCCATATGGGCTCCAGTATGTGTCAGCACAGGACAAGATGCTCAACAGTCCTACTTGCTTTGCCAAGGGTGGTCTGCTCATTTAAACCAAGGCTGCCACATACTGGCTAAAGCTTTTGTTACCCCCATAGTGCCTTTTAAGGTAGAGTCCAGCTAATGGATATCACAATTTATTTAGCATATCGAATCAAAAACAGGATCACATTAACATGTCTCTGCTCAATGCCAGAATTCTTGATAACACAATGCCTGACCTGGAGACCCTCATGTATTTGGGACACATCTGTGTCTATGTAGTTACTGAACTTGGTTTAAATGCTCAAAAAGCGTTTTTTACCTACATTGCTTGCAGACTCTATGGTAACTATTGTGGCATTTGGCATTTCTTTATTTATTAGGGACCATATCACCTCAAGACAGATTCTTAAGGACCCACAAGCAGAATACATTGAACTCCAAATCACACTAAACAAAAACAACTTTCAGTTTATTGACACCCTCTTCATCCCCTAAAAAATCAATTAAGATTCATAAATAAGTCAATTAACTCCTTATAAGCAAAAGTTCCATTATTTTGTGAGACTTTAAAAACCCATCAATAAATTGGAGCACCTAACCTCACATGTAGGATATGACCAAGAGAACAATTGTTAACAAACCCACTAGATGGTATAAATCCTTGGACTGGTCATTACAAATATAGCTCCTTCATGTAGTTTCATCCTCTTACCTCCTTCCCCAGTTAAATTGGATCATAAAGTAGTGACTTTCACCTTTAGAACCTCTAAACCTGAAGATATCAAGATTTCTAAGTGCAAGGATTTCAGATGTACAGATCACATCAAATTATATGATGAAGTTTTAAGATTCACTTAAGCCAGCATAACCCCACACATCACCTCAACAGGTAGCTACTCAAAAAGAGCCCTATGCCTGCTTAGATAAATGTATAGAACTGATAGTCCCAACCAGCTCTAAATATAATGAGAAATTTAAAAGCAGACCACCTTGGTGGTGCTCCAACATAAATAAGCTCTACAATAAAAGAAGGAAATTCCTTAAAGTCTAACGCAGATATAAGGATCCTGAAATCAAGGATAAGATTAGAATAATGATTAAAAACTTAAAATTATTAGGATTACTAACATAACCCATGAAATTAGGTTAGCATCTGAAGCTGACAACAACAAATTCATCTTTAGTTATATTAGGAAACCTACCACTGTCAGAATTAATTCCAGAAGGCACCACCTACTGTAACCGAGTTGTTGTGTCTTTCGGCTTTTCCCGGTTAGGGGTCGCCACAGCGGAACTCCAGTCCGCTAATGATTGGCAGTAGATTTTTACATGCCGAGTTGCCAGCCCTGACGCACAACCTTCAACGAAGGTACACCCATTCACAAATGTCTCCACACAGAAGACGCTTTAGCTGAGAATCGAACAGGACAGCGTCTTATTGTGAGGCAACAACGCTACCGCAGCACCACATTGGAATTATACTAGCTAACAAACTTAGAGCTAATTTCAACCCAGAGATGACCACTTTTCTCTGCTCTCAAATACTAAAAATACTTCCCTCCATGGTACCTGAAATATACCTGGCTGTTTAATAAACAGTCCCAAGCAAATCTTGGCAGAGCCTCTCCTTCAGCCAATTAACCTGATTTTAACAACAGGCTTTATCCCTTAAGTTTGTCACACAACAGTGGTGATGTCATTCCACAAGGGTGGCAACATCATTGACTCCAGGAATCACATCCCATCAACTTAACGAGTCTTATATGCAAAGTCATGGAGAATATTATAACATACCTAATTAACCATTACATTAAAAATCTCATTAGGCTAGACCCATAGCAGATTAGCTTTATCAAGCATAGATACTGTCTAATGAAGCTGATTCACTTCTTTGAAAAAATAACTCAAGCTGTTGACATCAGCCATGCTGTACACACAGCATACCTCAACCCTCTATGTGGTAAACTGGATAGCAAATTGGCTAAAGGGGAGAACCCACATAGTGCAGGTAGCAGGTGACATTTCAAAAAGCATGAAGGTAACCAGTGGTGCTCTTCAGAGCTCCCTGCTGGGACCCTTTTTTTGGCATATAGTTTTCTGATCTCCAAACAACAAACTAAAAATACTAGCTAACCAAGTCTGCAGATGACTGCAAACTGGATGTCCTTGTCAAATCACCTTGTGACACCCAAACCTTGCGACAAGAGCTTATACTTAACACCTGGTTTGATAACAGTGTGTTTAAATTAAATGCTAAAAAGTGTAACATTGTCACATTTGATAAATTATCCCTCTCCTCAGATACAACATAGATGATACCCCACTCCAGAATGAGAATATTGTCAGAGACCTTGGTACCTGGTTTGATAATGTTCTGTCCTTTTGTCATCACATAAAGGCAGTACTCAGAAAGTCTTTCTACTTAGTGCAGTTGATTGCCAAGGAGATGTCTTTCAGATCCAAAGATGTCATTGTCTCATATTTAGCATTTATTAGGCCAGTCATTGCATACAATGTCTCTTGTAGAGTTTACCTCACTAGATATAAAACAACTAGAAAGATCCCAGAGGTTCCTAAGAAAATTAATGAGTGAAATCCCCTAAGCTACCAGAAAAGTCTGGGTGCACTGTCCCTTTATTCAGTGTCTTACAACCTGTTGAGGGAAGATCTATGCTGTCTCTTCCAAGCCATTAGGGTCTCAGTGGTCCTGGATCTTTTGTTTTTCCACAAACTGAATAGTCCCACAAATTCCTGAACAAGAGATTTAAATCTTCACCAGCAGATAAATAAAACAAGGTGGGCAGACTGGTTTATTGCACAGCATCTTCCCAACCTCTGGAATAGACTCCCATTGCAAATTAAGCATTGTGGTGCATTACCTTCCTCCAGTCAAGCTCTAGTTAATTGAATGGGTATTCACAAATTCACCCCTAGCTTGACTGGCCTGACCCTACACAACAGTGGAGGCTCAGTCTAAGGGTGAGTCCTAGCAAGGGGCAAATGGTCACAAAACTTAATTGCCTTGTCTTTCCTCTGATCCTATAATCTTATAAAATCTGATATCACAACAGCATTGCAACACTGATTTGAAGAGAGTAGTAGATGTACCTCTCAAATGCCCAGATTTTCACAGAATGTTCACATTTTTGCCACATACTTTTGGTCTGTTCCACATAAAATGTAGGGCTGTCTGGCAAATCGTTGAGGATTTAGGTTGCTATTTAGTGATTGATTGATTGATTGATTGATTGATTGATTGATTGATTGATTGATTGATTGATTGATTGATTGAACATTTGTTTGCTGGGAAAGTCCAACTCGGACTGAGCCCATTTTCAGTGGAGGCCCAGGGAGAAATGCTCCAGATGCATGTCTTTGGAATGTGGGAGGAAACCGGAGCACCCAGAGGAAACCCATGCGAATGCAGGGAAGACATGCAGACTCTGCACAGAAGGCACTTTAGCCGAGAATCGAAATGCAGAAATAATAAAAGGCATTTGAATTTCAGACTTCATACCCTTCAGAAAATGTATGGAAATGCAAAGCCTGTTAGTCTATCAAATTTTTAGGTTTATAAGATTAATATTTAAAAAACTGTTGCTATTTTCAGGCCTTCGTCCCCCCGCCATTATTTTTGATTTTGTCCAAAATTCTTGTGCTAAGAGGTTGAGAGGTATGGTACTTGAATTCTTTGATATCAGATACAACTAGATGATTTAAATTCATATCTATACATTCAAAACCATCAAAAATATTGTATGTGGAACACTTGCTGACACTAATTTTGTTTCTTCCACATCTGCAACAGCAAAATTATGGCATACAATTTGCTCAAAGAAAAAAAATGCATTTTCATTCATTGATTTTTTTTGGATGGTTGTGACTTTCCTGATCATGTAAAGTCATATGGTGTAATGATTGCTGGTGGGTTGATCTTACATTATAAATGAGCTGTCTTTAAATTAAACCTTCAGTCATTTCAGACTTAAGTTGTAGAAATGAACACATCAAAAGTGATCGTGCAGGAGTTCTGCCTTTTGTTGTAAAGCATGTGTTACTGCACTTGAGCTCAGAACCAGATGGTTTTACATTAAGAGGGTTTTTATGCATTCTGGTGGGAGCAGAAGGCTGATTTAACCTGTCCAAGTTGAGAACTGCTGGTGAAAGGCTTATTGTGTGTTTATTGGATTGGCCTGCAGGCTCAACTGTGCAAAAGTCTTTCATCCTGCTGGAATGCAGTGCACAAACACATTTACTTGTGCCTTGTTCATAGGTTCATAGGTTCATAGGTAGGTATTAGGCTATCTGCCCGAAGGCATTTATAAGCCTAGCTGGAATGTGTTGGCTTTCGCCACCCCCTTAGATTAGTTCCCTGTGCCTCTGTCCAGCAGAGCCATTGAAGTGATCCCTGGGGTAAATGTTCTGTTTCCCATCCTCTTGTCAAGGTTTCTCTTGAAGAGGGTTAGCAAGGAGCTCTGCCTAATGTAGATTGGAATCTTGTTCCAGAGCATGGGAAGTCTCTGGGACAGGAATCTATTCCTCCAGCACGTCCTATTTATTGTTGTGGTGAGGTTTAGATCCCTGGAGCATGTGGCTCAAGGAGATATGGTTTTCTTTAGGTGGAGCATGTCCATCAATTCTGGGTTGGACATGGCCTTGTATGTCAGGCAGAGATCACCTCTGAGTAGGCGGTATTCAACCGAGTACAGCTGGAGTTTCTTCAGTCGAGCTGCATAGGGCATCTGCTTGAGACCAGTGATCCTCTTGGTGAGGAACTTCTGTGGTCTTTCCAGTTGTTGCAGGTGTCTTGTAAGGTACATCCCAAATGGGGCATTGTACTCTATGATGGGTCTGATGAGTGATGTGTAGAGGGGCCCAATGACCTCTTTCGATCTGGATGCAAACCCTTTTGTGATTAGGTGGGCCACATAGTAGGATTTTCTAATCACTTTGGCAATGTGATTATCAAAGGAGAGGTTACTATCTACTTGGGTCCCCAGATCCCTTATTACGTCTTCCGTATTTAGGGGGCTACCACCTATGTGGTAGTATGCGGGTACTTTGATTTTTCCAAAGGGGATGACTATGCACTTTTTGGCATTTAGCTTGAGACCATAGTTTTGACACCAGGTATCTGTCTCAGTGAGACCCTTTTGGAGGATGTCTGTGTCAGCAGGAGAGTCAATTATAGCCCCTTGTTTGCAGTCGTCTACGAACTTGGTGAGCCATAGTCCTCCTGTGCTTGCCTGTACCTCTGAGAAGTATATGCCGAACAGGAGGGTTCCTAGGACTGAGCCCTAGGGAACACCACTTGTATCAGGTTTAGAGTAAGACCTAGTTCCTGCAACTCTTACCATGTGGGTTCTGTCTGTGAGCCAGTTGGCAACCCATCTCGTGACGTAGGGGCTTATGTTCAGGCTGGTGAGCTTGTCTATAATACCTGAGTGGGAAATAGAGTCGAAGGCCTTTGCAAGGTCTAAGTAGGCTGTGTGGACCACCTTTCCCTTGTCTATAGCCTTGGTAACTGTCTCAAAGAAGTCCACCAGGTTTAGGAGGCATGATCTGCCCTTAACAAAGCTGAACTGAGTTGGGTCCAGTGTTTGGAGGTTTTCAAAGTCTCTGTTAATGAGATCTATGATGATGCACTTCATAGCTTTGCAGACCAAGCTAGTCAGGCTTATAGGGCGATAGTTCCCAGGGTCCATTGTGGCTCCACCTTTATGGAGCAGAATAACCGTTGCTGTGCGCCACTCTGTGGGCACATAGCTTGTGGAGAGGCTGTGTTTAAAAGTGTGTTTAGGTGAGGGGTTAGTTCATCTTTGAGCTCGTGTAGGATGCAGCCTGGGACACCGTCCGGTCCCATTGATGCTGTGTTTTTGGCTTCGGAAAGGGCTGTTTTAACCTGAGTGTCTGTGATTTCAGGGGCACTACATTCTTCTGGTATAGTTATGGACCCTTTTGAGGGTGAGGGGGGGTGAAATTTGCACTGAACCTGTCTGCCAGGATGTTGGCTATATCGGTCGGTTCAGTGTATTTTGTGCCATTCTGCACTAACTCCGAGCAGATCTGAGAATTGCCACTTAGATTCTTGACATAGCTAAAGAATGCCTTGTGGTTATCTTTGGAGTCCATGGAAATTTTTCTTTCGAAGCTAGTCTTGGATGATTTTATGAGGGAATGTAGTTTCTTGCTGATACTGATCAGGGATGTCTTCCCTTCTTGGGATTTTACTCTTTTCTGTACTAGTTTCCTCCTTCTGTTGTATAGCTTGTTTATGGCAGGGGTCCACCAGACTGGTTTCCTTTTCTTGGGGGTGTGAGTCTTGGTTTTGTTTGGTATAGCACAATCCATGCATTCTTGTAGGTGCCCATAGAGTGCATTAGTAAAGGATTTTACAGCTTGGACAGTGTTATCCTTTAGCATGGGGGCTTTGAAACTTTCCACCTTGGTCTTAAGTAACGTGAAGTTTGCTTTTGAAAAGTTTTTCACGGTGGTTTCTTTGACCGTGGGTTGTGGCGGAATGTGGATATCCAGAGTGATTAGTTTGTGGTCAGATCTAATCAGTGAGGGGTTGACCTTCATTGTTGAACACCGGTCACCCATGTTGGTGAATACCAGGTCCAATATGTTGTCACCTCTGGTGGGGGTGTTAACCAGTTGATCCAGGGCATTTGACTTTATAAATTCTAGGAAATGTTGGGCCAGGGAGTTCATACTTGAGTAGTTCTCCCAGTTAATGTTTGGATAATTGAAATCACCCAATATCAGGGTGTTTGGTAGGACCTTTATGTTTCCCAGTGTTTCCAGGAATGTGGCGTGGGGCCCTGGAATATGGTGGGTGATCTGTAGCAAGCTATAATTTGAATAGCAGTTTTGCCCATTGTTAGTTGCACATGGATGATCTCTGAAGCATTGTGCTGTGCCACTAATTTGGAGTTGTGGGTATCCTTGATGAATATGGATACTCCCCCGCCTTTTGTATTTCGGTCTGGGTTTTGTGGCCGAAATGTATGGTATGAGTTGTAGCCTGGTAGTGCTGGGGTGCTCTCTGGAGCCTTAAACCAGGTTTCTGTTACTGCACATATATCGATTTTCTCCATACTGAGGAGTGCCTCAAGTGCGTGCATTTTGAGGTTTAGACTTCTGGCATTGACCAGCATTACCCTCAGTTTTTTGTTACTTGTGCTATTTATGGCAGTGGGTTTGTCTTTTGAGCCTTGCCTAAAAAAGGCACTATGGGGGTGGTAAGAGCCTTGGCCAGTATTCGAAAGCCTAAGGGTGACAGATGCAAGCTGTATCTAGCAAAGCAGCGTGGCTTGTCAAGCGTGTCATCCCAGGCTGACAGACACTGGATCCCCTTTGAATGACACCAGAAGCTTAGCCAATTGTTGAAATTGATAATTTTTTTCTCTATACCGTGGTATCATTCTTGGTGAGGGCAGGATGCTACTCAGGGTCAGAGTCATACCAGCCTGGGCTACGTGATCAGAGAGCTCCTCCATGTCTCTTTTCATGTAGTCCAGGGATTTATGGCTCAGGTCATTCACACCAATATGGACAATGACAGAGTCATATTTGTACTTGTTCTGGAGTGACCTGAGTGCTTGTGTTATGTGGCGGATCCTGGCACCCAACAGGCAACTAACAGTAACCTTCTCCTTGTTCAGCCTAGTGAGTGGGACGTCAGTGTGCCTGACTACAGAGTCACCTATTACTAGTGTGTTGGGTATGTTATTTTGCCTTAAGGGCTGTGATTGTGTAGCACACTTGTTTTGTGAAGTATGTGTTGGGCGGGTGGAGGTTGCTTGGATGTCTGCTTTGGAGGTCTCTGTTGCTTTTGCAGATTTTTATTTAGAGCCTCCGAGTATGTTTTTGTGTATTTATGTGTGTTTTTTGCCAGTGCTGGTTTCATAGGTCTATGTGAGACTGGTAGTGTGATGCAAGTAATTCCCTTCTCCTCTTAACTGCCTGGTCCAGTCTTGGGTTGAGAGAGCTTAGCCTCCAGTTTTGCTGTATAATTGCATCTCTCACATATATTAGTGTTTGGTGGAAGGAGGAGAGGATTGTCTGTATACATGAGACAATTGTAACATTGCCTCAAAATGCCAAGATTCACCAGTTGGACTAGAGAGTACACCTGAAACTGCCCTTTGGACATGCCTGGATAGGTACAGTGAACTGGTTTACTGATTGGCTGGTAAGGTCGAATAGAGAGCCTTGTCCTTCTCTACAGTATAGGTAGTTTAGTATTAAACTTAACCTAGAACCCCCATCAAACTCCAAACCTGTTAAGAACTTTGCTTAGGCCAATTACCTCAAAATAAGTGACAGGTTATTAAACTTCCAAGCCCCTCTGAGGCCAGATGACACTGAGACCTACTCTAAGCTATACAGAAAGGCACTGTACAACTACATTCATAGCTGTGTAGTGGAGGTAGTACCTGTCCAAGTCAAACCTATGATTACTGGCAAACATAAACCACCCTGGTGGACCCCTAGCATAAATAGGCTATTCAACAAAAGGAAAAAATCCTCTCCAAAGCTAAGAAGGAACAGACAAAACAGTGCAAAAGGACACTCACCAGTCTAAACAAACAAATTAGACAGCTGGTCAAATCTGCCAAAGCAAATTACGAGGCAAAGATAGCCTACTGGGTGAAAGATAACCATAAGGCTTTTTTTTTAGTTATGTTCATAACATCAAGGGAATGCTCAGCAATGTGCTAAGCTAATCATCAAAGGCAACACTTGTACTCAGCCTGAAACTATAACAAACCTGCTGGCCTACAAGTTCAGTTCAAACTTCTTCCCCCCATCACCTCCTACCACATACCTGCAAATATTCCTCTACTGGTCATTATGAGTGAAAAGGTTTTTACTGTGCCCAGTAAAGCCCATCAACTGACCCAGGGAACTACAGACCCATAAGATTGACCAGTCTTGTCTGCAAGGCCATGGAGAGAATTCTCATGGACCTGATTAATAACAACATAGGAATTCTCCAAAAACTGGAATAGACCTAATTTGCCTTTGTGAAAGGGAGGTTTTGTCTGCTCAGTTAGGTGGATTTCTTCAAGTAAGTCACCAGGGCCATGGATTATGGTAAAATGGTTCACACCACTTATCTAGACCTGGCTAAAGCTTTTGGCACAATTCCCCACTCAGGGATCATAGATAAAATTACTGAGTTAGACATAAGCCTCTACATATCAGATGGAAAGCTAAATGGCTCACTGATAGGACACATGTTGTCCAGATAGGTGAATCCACTTCCACTAAGAAACCTGTCATTAGAGGTGTCCCACAGAGCTCAGAGTTGGGACCCCTCCTGTTTGGTATATACTTCTCTGAAGTGAATGCCAATGTTGGGGGTCTCTGGCTCACCAAGTTCACTAATGCCTGTAAGCTGGGAGCAATCACTGAATCCTCAAATGATGTTGATATCCTACATATAGGCCTAAAAATGACAAATGACTGGTGCCAAAACCATGTCCTAAGACTAAATGCTAAAAATGTGTGATCATACCCTTCAGTAAATCAGATATCCCTGCAAATTATAATATTGATACCATACCCCTAAAGATAGACCCAGTGGTGAGGGACCTAGAAACACCAATAGATAGTAACCTAAACTTTGACCACCAGGTAGCTACAGTAGTGATGAAATCCTTCTGTGTGGCTCAACCTATAAGTAAAGGCATGGCATCATGATCAGAGGAAATCATGGGATACTAGTGTTAATATTGCTTCTACACAAAAATTAATTAGCCACAAAGTTAGGACAAGTGATAACTTTGATGGCAACAAGGATTTAAATAAGTTTTAGAACATTATATTAAATAATTGTTTTCAAAAACGTGCTACCACTGACAATACGAATACAGCTCAACTAGTGAACGATAATGAACATTTTGATTCATTAAAAGAAATGGTATTTTTGTTTGAAAAAATATTGTTTAAATTTAAAACTGTACAAATAGAGATTGTTTATTTAAAATAATGTATTGATTTGAAGGTGGTGCCACAGGGGTTATGAATATTTAAGTTCCCCTTTGGTTTGGCTTATGATGAGATGATTGTGAATGACTTTACTTCAATGTTTGATAGGTGGGGACAGGAGGAGTTGAATGAGAGAATTACAACTGACTTAATCTTTCAACCATACCAGGGGTTATACGAGAGAGTAATTGGGAGGATAGACAAGAGATGCAATGCCCTCTTTTATAAAAAGAAGCATAACTTGGGCATGGATCTTAAACAGTATAGGAATAAGACCATATACCCAACTGGCTATCTTTTGGTAAACAACAACGATTACAAGGGCAACAAGCATTATGGTGGTCACAGATTTAATGAAGCTGAAGGGGCAGGGAACTAGGTCACATTATGTACATGTAGAGGACAATCAACCAGTAGACAGTAATTATCAGCAGCATTTTCACACAGTTTGATGCTCAGAAAGAATAGCGAACAGGAATGTGGAAAAGAATTATGTATCAGCCAGCTATGTGGCACAAGTTCAAAGAGGGAGCCTTCCCTCAGGGAGGGGGAAGCATTAGAACCAATATGTTCCAATGACCACATCCTAAATTGCTATCAAGGTTACAAAATATACAATTATAGTAATAGGAATGTAACACATGATTTTTTACACTATTCCTAAAGGGTTTTAAGTTTGCATCTTCCAATATCCCAGATATTGCAAACAGCTTAACTGACATCAAAATTTATACTAGAAAATTAAATTTGGGTATCTTATTTAGTGGGATAGGGACTAAAGAATGTGAGAGTATTAATAGAGAAATACTAAAGAAAAAGAGTTTATTTAATCTATCAGTCCACCCGCTAGTCAACGTTTTTGAAGCCGCAGTAGTGAAAGATATGTAGCATCTTTGGGCTAAAGAGAAAATATTTTACAGTAACGTAACAAAAGAGGAACATACTCTATTATTGCAACTAAGGGAGTATAATACTCTACATATTATGGTACTGGGCAAAGGGGGTGGGATGGTTCTTTTCAATTCACAAGATTATTCCAGTGTTATGCACAACAGATTATTTGATGAAGCCAGTTACGCTCAAGTATCCAAAAATCAAATTAAAATTTCATATAGTCGGATAGACTCTTATTTAGAGGAATATGTTTTAGATCAACGTATTGATTATGGTGTGTATGAATTTCTTTTGGGGGTGGGCCTCCCCAATGAAAATAAAGGTGACAACTCAATACAGATTAAAAACTATGAAAGGGCATGTGTTATACAATACAGTCCCATTTCAGGTGGGATTAAAAACATCATTAAAAAGAACTGGAGTATTTTAAGGGTGAATCAGGACATCAAAAAATGTTAGGAGAGGAACCTCTATTTATTAACAAAGTAGGAAGGAATGTAAAAGCACTTTTGGAGATTAAGGTGGGGATTAGGAATCGTGTCACCACTGGTACAAGACCTTGTGGTAGTTATAGTCAGTGCCCTTTTATAAATAAGGAAACAGATATTATTCTGGAAACAGTATGGGAAGTAAAGCTGTAATCAAGAAAGGGAACTGTTTTACATCTAGGGTAATTTATCTGGCTATATGTGAATCTTGTGCAGAATATTATGTAGGAAAAATTGAACAAGCCTTGAAAAATAGAATATACAAACATATTTATGAGATAAGAATAAGAAAGAAAACAATGCTCTATACAGACATTCTCTCATATGTAAAAATTTTGTTAGATTCAGATTCGATATACTGGAGACAATAGAAATAGACCTCAGAGGGGCAGACTGGAAAAATCTCTTGTTCAAAAAAGAACTGCAATGGCAGCTGAGGTTAGCTGCAAATATACCCCCAGGTCTGAATGAGTCTATGTCAATAGTCTCGATATTGACAGAAAAAGCAGACAAATTATAAATGGTTTATCTTGTCACCTCTATTTTCATGCAAAATAACAAGGTAATATCTTTTAATGAGTGGAAATTATTACTGTCTTAGTGTGATGCTGGATATATCATGATTTTTAAACATTTTTTAACTTTTACTATGTTCAGTACTTTTTGCTAAGCATTGTTTATTGTAATTAAGCAATGGGACTTTACACTGTTGCATTATTGGTTGAAGTTCCACCAATTACAGACATTTATGTGATACTTAAGGGACTGAAAAACATTTTTTAAATATTCTGATGAGGTCCCTGTTGTAGAGGAATGAAAACGCTCAATATTTACAATAAAGTGGATTATATTGCTGGTACTTCCGTGGTGTGTTTTTTATTATTTTTTGTTTACAATTTAGATAACTTTTCATGTTGTAATTAGTAGCATACCTCTCAATCTGGAAACATCAAAAATCTGAACAAAGGCCCATGAAAATAGATATAAACCTGTATGCTGATTAACATAAAATCTGCATCCATAATTATGTAAACCCACCCACTCCAGTGGAATTGTGGGATAACATTTAGTAGTACGTAATTAAAGAACTTTTATCAAAATCCTGACACATAATGCAAAAAGATGACTCCATTGTGGTTTCAGGTGCCCAGGAGTATTGTAAGAGCCATGGCTAATAGTCACTAAGCCGTTACGGTTATCTGAATGAATTGCACTACATGGTGGCATCAGGTCTTCAGAACAGTGAAATGCTAGAGGAGTTCCTCTCATCCTAGAATAGAGTTCAGCCAGCCTTACATTCTACTGTTAGCTCAACAATAATAGATATTATCTTGAGAAAATGTTGACATATCACACAAATAAGCCAGATATATCAGACAAAGGAATTCTGAGCAAAGTACTACATGAAGTTATTTGCAGACACCAAAAGGAGACTAAGAAAATGCATGACTTCCAGAAAGAAAAGGCTGTTTCAGTCAAAGATTTCCAAATGAGCAAATAAACTTCTTTGAACAGTCTAGCTATCTAGGACACCAGTGGTTGTATGATTACTGCTTCCAAGTATACAGGTGCCCTGAGTAGACATTGCTCCTTTTTGAAAGGCTTAAATTGCTTTGATCAAGCTGATATTCAGACAGTGACCATCATATTTCAGCATAAACACTTCTATAAAAACTTACACAAACTCACAGAAGGACACCTGTGCAGTTGAAACACATAACAAAAACTATAAAAAAAAGGTATATCTTAAGGATTATTTATGTTACACTGTGTCTTAGCATTTATTTTTTTCTTACAGGTTACAGCATTTGAATATACTCTCTGGCTGCTAATGAGTTTTGTTTTTACAAGCAAAAAAAAAAAACTGACATTATTTTCTTTTGCTGTTCCCAGAAAACTTAGCATTTATTTTATTCTGAGCAGGTAGGTGCTCTGTGCCATATAAGTTCAATTTTTTGACTACAGCCTACATATCATAAGTGAATCAAAGCACAAAAAAAATAGCAAAAGTAGTTATAATATATAGGACAAACAACAATTACTGTGTTGTGCAAGCAACAATATGAAACATCAGAAACACTGCTACAGTGGAGTTCAGAGCAGGGGCTATCAAAAGCAAACCTAATAATATGCCTAAAAAAGCTTGCACAAAATGTGCATGTGTTGACAATTCAGTAAGCAAATCACACGTGTAACGTGAGATCTTTAAAGTATTTTGAACAGGTTGAGACAGAGGTAATGGTTGCCTTAGGCCCCTTGCACACGAAACATACATGTGTTCTTTCATACACTTTCCTGATTGTATTAAATTATATTCCTTGTATAATACAGCCCACTTGTTAGCGTGCATTTTAAATTTATTGTTTTGAACATTTAACCACAAAAGTAGAGAAAAAACAATGATTCCAAAAGCCAGCAGGAAGAAAAACAAATCCAAATGACACAACCACTTTATTCGAGTTGAGCGCTTTCCTCTCCACTAAAGTGACTTCATCAGAACAATGTGCACACAACACCCAGCCTTTTATATACCCTTCCCAATTAATCAATCAGAACTTTAATGAGAATCAATTAAAAGCAGAAAACCCACATTGGTAATAAAAACCCATTCAAAACTGTTACAATTAATTACCATGATCAAGTTTCATATACAGACATTTTTCCAGTAAGCAATGAAACAAAATGTATGAACCAATAATGACAAAACTGCCCAATCCAGAACATTTCCATCATAAAGGTCTACTCAGACTTCTACAATCCACCAGTATCAGTAAACATGCACCATTTCTGCAGAAGTAAAAGTCATCTAAACAATTCCACATTAAAGAGATCTCTAACTAATGAAGAAGTTGCTGCTAGCAAACAACTTTATATTTCATTATTCCATCTACAAATAAAGTGCCTGTTGCCCTTGAAGAATAAACTGCCTATGTTACATCAAAAAATGATAAGCTAGTAATATTGCAATAGGGAATGGGTGGCAAACTGATAAAAGGTTCATAATTACCAAAGGAGGACATAATCAGGACTGCAGCATCCACCCCTTTAAAGTACAACAGTACAGTATCAGCAATCCATCTACACTGTGGGAGTAGAACCCAAAGCCTTCTGCATCAAAAGCAAGTATACTACTTGTTGTGGTAAAAACAATACAAACAGACTTCCCATAAACAGCACTAAAACTTCTCTTCCCCTGAAGTTCTCAGCTCCTTGTAAAAGCCACTTGACACTCAACTATATCTCTCAACTTTGTAGCACAAGAAATCTAGAAAAAAGACAAAATTTATTGGGGGGAACAAAGGCCCAAAACCAGGGACAAATTTTAAACATTGCTTGTATAATCTTAGAAAGTTGCTAAAATAAAATGTTTTGTGTTACCATGCATTTTCTGACAGACAGGAAAACTGAAACTTAAATGGCTATCATAATTTAGTGAATTCAATTCTCACTGATTTGCCAGAAAACCACAAATTCTAAGAGGAACAGACCAAAACTATGAGCCAAACATCTGGGCAGTACGCTATGGGCTGAACTCCTTGAATCACAAGTAGTGGTATGCGTAGAGAATTCAGGCTCTTGTTTCTTATACCTAAGGTACTGGGTTTGAGCCTGAGTAACACTAACTACCAGGTATATCTAAATGAGGCATAAACACACACACACACACACACATACACACACACACACACACACACACACACACATGGAATGGACTTTTTTTTTCTTTTATGTACCTGGAGCTGCCAGGGAGAGCAGATCTTCTCATCCCAGGAGTGCATGCGGATGCTGGGCAGACCAGACTCTGCTGCAGCCTGCACTGGGTCTTGGGCTTAGCAGTAGTTAGAAGTTAAGACTTAAGTTAAACTGTGTAAACAGCTTCTCCATTCACTGCTGCCTGCTGTGCTACCCTACCCCTGCTATTCCAAATTTCCAAATCAAATAAGTCAGCCAGGTGATAAAGTAAACAAAGTAAACACAGTCCGACTGAAGTGAGCCAAGTCTCCAACAGTCTGCAAGTCTGCCTGATGTCATCACTGCACAAGCGCCCCTGGGATGATGATAACAACCAACTAAAAAAAAATCGAAAAAAAATCTGCAACTTGGGAATTCATGGCACCATAGGTTCATTGGTTCATAGGTTGGTACTAGGCTATCAACCCTAGGGCCTATACAAGCCTAGCCATAACAATTCCCTAGCTATTTCTTCCCACACTATTTACTTCCCTGGACCCCTGTCTAGCAGGGTGACTGATGTGATCCCCGGGGTGAATTTCCTTTCTCCCATTCAATCGTCAAGGTTCTTTTTGAAGAGGGCCTAAGAGGCACTCTGCTTGACATGTATGGGCAGTCTATTCCAGAGTCTGGGTAGTCTCTGGGTCAGGAACCTATCCCTCCAGCATGTTTTGTTTATTGCAATGACAAGGTTTACATCCCTGAAGCATGTGGCTCTGAGGGATTGGAATTTCTTTAAGTGTAGCATGTCCAACAGCTCTGGGTTTGACATGGCCTTGTATGTTAAGTAGAGATCACCTCTGAGTAGACAATATGCGACTGAGTATAGCTGAGGTTTTTTAAGGCAGTCAGCGTAGAGCATCTGCTTTAGGTCTGTGATTCTTTTAGTGAAGTATTTCTGTGGCCTTTCCAGTTGTTGCAGATGTCTTAAGAGGTATATACCAAATGGGGCATTGTATTCTATAATGGGTCTAATGAGTCCAGTGGGACAATGACCTCCTTTTTTCTGGATGAAAAGCCCTTAGTGATGAGGTGTGCCACATAGAAGGATTTCATGACTGTTGTGGCTTTGTGGTTATTGAACGTGAGACCACTGTCCACCTGTGTCCCTAAGTCACTTATCACACTTTCGGTATTTAGTGTACTGCCACGTATGTGGTAATTCATGGGTACATGTTTTTTCCCAAAGGGGATAACTATACATTTCTTGGCATTGAGCTTGAGCCCATGGCTCTGGCAGCAAGCATCTGTTTCTGTAAGGCCCTTTTGTAGAGTATCCGCATCATTTGGGATTTCAATAATGGCTCCCAGTTTGCAGTCATCTGTGAACTTTGTTAGCCAGATTCCCTTAGTGTTGGCCTGTACTTCGGACAAGTAGATGCCAAACAAGAGCAGTCCCAGGACTGAACCCTGAGGTACTCCACTTGTCACTTTTCTGGAGTTGGATTTGGAGTCGGCTACTTTTACAATGTGGGTTCTGTCAGTAAGAGAGTTGGCAACCCATCGAGTGATGTAGGGATTAATGCCCAGCTTAGCAAGTCTATCTATGATTCCAGAGTGGGGGATGGTGTCAAAGGCCTTGGCGAGGTCCAGGTAGGCTGTGTGGACTGCCTTACCCTCTTCCACAGCTCTGGAGACTGATTCAAAGAAGTCAATCAGGTTCAGGAGACAAGATCGGCCCTTCATGAACCCAAACTGGGTGGGGTCCAGTGTTTGAAGGTTGCCAATGTCTTTGTTTATAAGTTCCATGATAATACGTGCCATGGCCTTGCAGATCAGGCTCATCAGACTGATGGGGCGGTAGTTCCCAGGATCCAAGGTGGATCCCCCCTTGTGGAGTGGGATAACAGTAGCTGTGTGCCACTCAGTGGTCACAAAGCCTAAGGTGAGGCTATGATTAAACATGACACTTAGGTGAGGTGCCAGTTCATTTTGTAATTCATGTAGTACACAGCCCGGGATGTCATCTGGTCCCATGGATGCTGTATTCTTAGCTTTGGAGAGAGCGTGTTTTACGTGTGTGGCCATTATTACCGGAATTTGGCAATCTTCCAGTATTGAGATGGGCCGTTTAGAGGGTGAGAGAGGGGTGAAGTTGGCACTGAATTGATCTGCCAGGATATTGACAATATCCTTGGGATCAGTATATTTAATGCCATTCTATTGTAGCTCAGAGCAGATCTGAGTATTGCCATTTAGATTCTTAACATAGTTATAGAATGCCTTGTGGTTGTCTTTGGAATCTTTGGCAATTTTATTTTCGTAACTAGCTTTGAAGGATTTTATGAGGGATCTCAGCTTCTTACTGAGGCTGGTAAGGGAGTTTTTTGCATCCTATGATTTTCCTCTTTTCTGCAACGGTTTCTTCCTTTTGTTGTAAAGTTTGTTTATGGCAGGGGACCACCAGATTGGCTTCCTTTTTTTTGGAGGAGAGCATCTTGGTTCTATTTGGGATGGTACGATTCATGCATGAGTGGATGTGCTCATACAGTGCCTTAGTGTAGGATTCAGCAGTTGAACTTTCAGTTCCCATCTGCATGGGTGTCATGAAGATTGTCACTTATGACTTGAGTAGCATGAATTTGGCTTTGGAGAAGATTTTATGGAGGTTTCCTTACTGGGGGATGGGGGTGGGATGTGGATGTTAAGGGTGATTAGCTTATGGTCAGACCTGACCAACAAGGGGGTATAGGTATGGAGCATTGATTTCCCATGTTGGTAATGATCAGGTCTAGGATATTGGAGCCCCTGGTGGGATTATGGATTAGGTGATCCAGGGTGTTGGAATTTATGAATTCTATGAACCATTGGGCAAAGGTGTTGGTACATGAGTAGTTTTCCCAGTTAATGGCAGGGTAGTTGAAATCACCCAGTATTAGGGTGTTTGGTTGTATCTTAATGTTTTCCAGTATATTTAGAAAGGTGTAGTGAGAATCTTGGGGCATGGTGGAGGATCTGTAGCAAACTACAATTTGGATTGCAGTCTTACCTAGTGTTAGTTGCATCTGGAGAATTTCAGACAAATTAAGTTTGGCAACTAGCCTGGTGGTGTGAATATCCTTGGTGAATATGGACACTCCTCCACCTTTAGTGTTTCGGTCCTAGTTTGGTGGCCGAAAAGTGTGGTAAGCGTTGTAGCCTGGTATTGCAGGGGTGCTATCTGGAGCCTTGAACCAGGTCTCAGTTACTGCACAGATATCAATGTTCTCCATTTTTAGGAGTGCCTCAAGAGAGAGTGCAGTTTGAGGTTTAGACTTCTAGCATTGAGTAGCATTACCTTCAGAATTTGCATGCTTGTACCTGTTATGGCGGTGGTTTTGTCCTTTGAACTTTTCCTTAAAAAGGCACTATAGGGGTGGCAAGAGCCTGAATCCCAGGGGAGACAGGTGCAGATCATCTCTGGCAAATCATCGTGGTCTGTCGATCATGTCATCCCAGGCAGACAGATACTGGATCCTCTTTGAATGACCCAGAAGCGTAGCCAATTTTTGAAGTCAATCATTTTGTCCTTATATTGTGGTATCATTGGGGTCTATATCAGTTCAATGAAACAGCTCAACATTGAATGGTCTAATATCGACCTGTAAAAAGCGAACACTGAAAATAACGAAGCTGCAGATAACCAAATTTTTTCCTAGGGAAAGAATTTGGTTGCTCGTTTCTGTGGCTTCGCTATTTTCAGCACTGTGGTGGAAAGTTACGGGTTGGGTTCAGGTAAGTGTGCGATTGTGTGGACGTTAGGGTTAGGGCGGGTTATGTGACTTAGAGTTAGGGCGCGGGAGATGTGAGTGTGCAATAGTGATAGACTTTAGAGTTAGGGTAGGGTATGTGAGTTAGGGTTAGGGCGCAGGTGAGGTGAGTGTGCGATAGTGACGGACCTTAGGCTTAGGGTTTGGGTTAAGGATAGTGGATAGATAGTACTGTATGTACAGTTTAGTGTAGGGTTAGATGTAGGATTTTAAGTGTATGTGTGTGGATTGCTGTTGTTTTGGTGTGCTTGTGTTGTGTGTGTGTTTCGTGGAACAGTGAATTTTTTTCCCTGGGAAAAAAATTCACTGTTCTGAGCTTTCGATGTTTTTAGATTTCGTGGTAGAAGTTCGAGGTTGTTGTATTCAATGTTGAGCTGTTTTGTTGAACTGATATAGACCCATATTCTGGGCGAAGGCAGGATGCTACTCAGGGCTAGGGTCATACCTGCCTGGGCCACATGATCCGAGAGCTCTTCCATGTCTCTTTTCATGTAGTCCAGGGAGGTACACCATTACTTTG
This sequence comes from Protopterus annectens, assembly GCF_019279795.1. Lineage (NCBI taxonomy): Eukaryota > Metazoa > Chordata > Ceratodontiformes > Protopteridae > Protopterus > Protopterus annectens. The sequence continues at coordinate 1,960,729,496 of NC_056737.1, forward strand.
CCCTCAAAAATGGTAAATATTGAGGAATTTGGTACAGTTGAGAAGTATGATTAGTAATTAAGTTGTTCTTAATACAGTGGTACAAAATTGTCTGAATCAATTAGTATTTAAGATAAATAGTGAGAATAATATGCAGTTATTGTGTCTACATTTTAAGGGCATTTCTACTCTGTCAGTGCTATGATACATTGCTCTTACAGTTCCCAAAAAATGTTAATAGGGTGCTTCCAAGATAAAAAAAAAAAAAAAAAAAACAATAAAAAAACTTTCCCCTAGGTCCCCTAATGCCAGATTAATTATAAAATGTATTCCATTCATTCAGTCATTAATTTTCTGATACCTGTTTGATTAGGAATGCTGAGAAACCACAGCCTATCCAACCACTCCACAGGAGTAAGCAGGAAAACTAATCCTGATAATGACTTTTTAAATTATAATGTTGTAAAGAATTGTTTATTAGAATTTTTTAAGCTAACACCTAAAACTTATAGGAAAAAGTTTTGTAAGCATAGACACAAAACAGATGAAAGTGTGTGTGAATATGTTGCTAAACTGAGCACTTATTTTCATAGGTGGGTGAGTGGATGTCAGGTTACCACTTTTGAAGGGCTGGCAGACCTTTTGGTGAGGGAACAAGCCCTTAGCACTTTGCCTGAGGACATGAGGATCAGGTTAGCTGATAGAAAATGTTCTACTGCAGATGGGTTAGGGTAGAAGGGAGACCTATACCTAGCAAGCAGGGCATTCCTGCACAGGAAAGGAGCACCCAGTGCTGCTCATGGGTCTAAGGGAATCCATGGTGGGCAGCCAAGACTGCCCCAACAGAATCTACCAGTAACAGGGAAAGCCACTAGTCCAGGTACATGTCCAGGACCTAGGGTTAAATGTTTTGAATACAGCCAGTGGGGCCACGTGGCATATAGTTGGCCATGGAGGTAATGTGGGGAACAAATGGTGATAGAGCCAATAATTGTAAAAGACAAAATGCCAATAATAGGCTGTCTTGAGACAACAGGGTTACCAAACTATCATCCTACAGATGTCCTCATAGGGAAGGATTTTGATGAGGCAGTACCATGTGTTTATGCAGTTACACACAGTCAGGCTTGAAGACAAGCATGTGGGTCTGGTGGCCTGTGGGAGACCCAGACATACCGCATACTTGCAGCCAGGACTGTTGAGGTGGTTACTTCAGGGAGGTACCTACCCTGTAGCAGTAAGACTAAAGGTGAGCCACAGCTGCTTGGAGTACTGATGTTCCCTTGGACAGAGTGACTGCAGAGGTAGAGGTGAGTAGCGGTACCCAGGCTGACAGTGGGGCACCACTGTCAGAGGATGCTAGACTTCCTGTGGAAGGGAAGCTGGGAAGGGTTACAAAGACAGAGATGAGAGAGGCTCAGCTCTCAGACCCTACATTACAAGACCTGAGGCAGGTAGCTAGTGAGGCACCTGATTCTCAAGTGAAGGGGAATCTGTATACTGGCACAAAGGGTTACTGTATATTGAGAGAGGACCCCTGAAGGAGGGCTAGATGGTGAGAGAATACAGCAGTTGGTAGTGCCCGGAGCTTACCATCTGGCACTTGTGGCCATAGCCCATAATATTTCCTTTGCAGGTCATATGGGATGAAACATAAAAGACGTATTATGCAGAACTTTTATTCACCTGGGATTTCCAGAGATGTAACATGGTACTGCAGGACCTGTGAGCAATGCCAAAAGGTAGGCAAGGCAGAAGATAAGGTGAAAGCTCCTTTGATGCCTTTGCCTGTGATTGAAGATCCATTTCAGAGGGTAGTTATGGATATTGTGGGGCCTCTGAGTACCCCAAGTTCCACAGGGAAAAAGTATATCCTAGCAGTAGTAGATTATGCTACAAGATACCCTGAGGCAGTGGCTTTGTGCACCATTGAAGCAGAAAAGGTGGCAAATGCTTTGTTAGAGATTTTCAGTAGGGTAGTTTTCCCAAAAGAAATACTGACTGACAGAGTTGCCAATTTTATGTCACACCTGCTGGCTTGTCTGTGGAAGTACTGTGGAGTGAAGCACCTAAAGACCACCCTCTACCATCCCCAGAGTAATGGTCTTGTTGAGAGGTTAAACTGTGTGCACTCAAGTCCATGCTACGGGCATTTGCAGACCAGTTTAAGAGGGAGTGGGTCAAATATTTGCCCCATCTGTTGTTTGCTTACAGAGAGGTTCCCCAGGAGTCCACAGGTTTTTCAACCTTTGAGTTGTTGTATAAGCATAGGATGAGGGGGCCTCTAGACTTAATTTGTGATGAGTGGGAGGGTAAGTATGAATCTCACCAGGAGTCTGTTGTGGCATATATCCTAAACCTCAGGACAAGGCTCAGGGAACTCATGGGTTTGGTCCAGGAAAACTTGGCAGAAACCCAACAGCAGGAAAAAGGTCTAGTATGACAGGAATGCTCGAGCTAAAGAGTATGCTGTAGGGCAGCAGGTAATGGTTCTCATTTCTGTCAGACTTAACCAGCTGTAGTCAGCTTAGGAGGGACCCTACAAGGTGATAAGGAAGGTCAGTGATGTTAACTACATGGTGGAACTGCTAGGCAGGAGCACAAATTGTACGATATTAACATGATGAAACTTTACCATGATAGGCAGGCCCTTGTGCTGAGTATTTGCAGTGGATTGCAGGAGGAGTATGAGGGAGATCTGGTGACTGATCTCCTCAGTGAGGCTTGGACTGACACCTCAGTGGATGGGGTAGCAATGTCCCAGCAGCTATCTCCTACCCAGATTTGAGAAATCTGAGCAGTTTTACAGGAGTTTGGGGACATGTTCACTGGGAAACCAGAGCGCACCCACCTGATGCAGCACCAGGTGGATACAGGACACAAAAGGCCTATTAGGCAGGTCCCTTATAGGGTGCCTGAAAATGTCAAACAGACTCTGAGGGAGGAGATACAGGAAATGTTGGAAGTAGGGGTAATTCAGGAGTCCAACAGTCCCTAGGCCTCCCTAGTGGTGCTGGTACCGAAGAAGGATGGCAGCACCAGGTTCTGTGTGGACTACAGGAAATTAAATAGTCACACAGAGTCAGATGCTTACCCCATGCCTAGGACAGATGAAGCCCTAGAGCAGCTGGGTGGAGCTAAGTATCTTACCACCATTGATTTTACCAAGGGTTACTGGCTGGTGACCTTGACTCCCAGTGCTTGAGAAAGGTCAGCTTTTGTGACTCCCTTTGGCTTGTATTGGCTTACAAAGAAGTCCTTTGGGATGAAAAATGTCCCCCAAACTTTCCAGATGCTGGTAGATCATATCCTAGCAGGAGCAGGAGATTATGCCCTTGCTAACTTAGATGATATTGCCATCTACACCCATTCATGGCAACAGCACCTTCAGCATGTCAGGGAGGTGCTAGGCAGACTACAGAGGACAGGGTTGACCATTAAGCCAAGCAAATGTCAGGTGGGTATGGCAGAGGTCTCCTACCTGGGACATAGTGTGGGAGTGGTAAGATTAGGCCAGAACCTGCCAAAGTGGAAGTCATTCAGGCATGGCCTGCACCTGTTACCAAAAAACAGGTGAGGGCATTCTTAGGGACAGCAAGGTACTACATAAAGTCCATCTCCAGTTATAATACCATAGCTGCTCCCCTCACAGACCTGACAAGGAAAATCAGGCTAGATAATGTAGTGTGGACCACAACATGTGAGCAGGCATTCCAGAAGCTTAATGAAGCTTTGGAAGGACCCCCTGTGTTAACCAGTCCAGATTACAGCAAAGAATTTGTTGTGCAGGTGGATGCTTCAAACCATGGGGTGGCAGCTGTACTTAGCCAGATTTCTTCAGAGGGAGAAGAGCACCCAGTGGTTTATCTCAGTCATAGACTTCAACCCAGGGAGGAATGCTATACACCTGTAGAAAAGGAATGTCTAGCCATAGTGTGGGCACTGCAGAAACTTTAGCCTTATCTGTATGGAAGGAAATTCACTGTAGTTACAGAACACAATCCCCTAACATGGTTACATCGAGCCAGCCAGTAAAATGCCAAGTTGCTAAGATGGAGCCTAGGGTTGCATACATATGATATGTCAGTGCAGTACCGCAGTGGGATTAGCAATGCCAACACAGATGGGCTCTCAATACAGGGAATGGGGTAAGGTATACCCAGGTAGACTCAACCCTCCCAAGCAACGTTTCTCAAGGGTCACTTGAAAAACTAGCTTGAGTTCTCAGGAGGGGAAGAAATGTGATAAACTGAGGGGCTGCCAGCCCAGTTAGATAGAATTTTGTAAATAATTGTATGTTATTGTAAATATTAATATAATCCACAGGCTTGTGTTACAAATTTAAGAAAACTAAAAATGGCTAAAACAACTCCAAAGAAAAAAGTAAAAGTGAAAAAGCAGCAAACCATGACAAAATGCTTCAAATAAATGATTTAAATAGCCAATATGATGTCATGAAAATGTGAAAATACACTACACTATCCTATGGATACTACTACGGAAACTAAAACTGTCATCAAGTTTGGAACTACAGTTTAGTTAGTTCCATATCGAGAGGCAATTTTAGTGTAGCAGAACTAAATGAAACTATTAACATCAAGTGTTTTCTTCAGTTACAAAGGCTTTGATGTAGTGAGCCAAGCTGTTCACAAAATGAGCTTTATTTATTCATAGGTTCATAGGTTTATACTAGGCTATCTGCCCTAAGGCATTTATAAGCCTAGCCCAAAGTTTTGTGGCTTATGCCACCCCTTATGTTAAAAAATACTGTGCCCATTAGTTTGTTGTGCCTCGGTCCAGCAGTGACACAGAGATGATTCCCGGGGTAAACCTATGATCTCCCATCCACCGGTCAAGATTTCTCTTGAACAGAGCCATCGAGGTGCTCTGCCTCACATGGACTGGGATTTTATTCCACAGCATAGGGAGTCTCTGGGTGACAAATCTATCCCTCCAGCATGTCCTATTTATATCCGTGCTAAGGTTTAAGTCGCTTGCTCTAGTGGATCTGGTAGATTTGGATTTTTTGAGGTGGAGCATGTCCATTAATTCCGGGTTGGACATGGCCTTGTATGTCAGGCACAGGTCACCTCTGAGCAGGTGGTATGCGACTGAATAGAGCTGGAGTTTCTTCAGTCTGGCAGCATATGACAGATTTTGGAGTCCCTTTATCCTTTTGGTGAGGAACTTTTGGGGTCTCTCCAATTGCTGCAGGTGTCGGGTGAGATACATCCCGAATGGGGCATTGTTCTCGATCATTGGTCTGATAAGTGAAGAGTACAGGGGAACATTGACCTCACTTGATCTGGATGTGAATCCCTTCATGATCAGGTGGGCAATGTAGAAGGTCTTTCTAACCACTTTAGCAATGTGAGTGTCAAAAGAAAGGCCACTGTCAACCTGGGTCCCCAGGTCCCTGATAACCTCTTCTGTGCTTAATGGATTGCCACCTATATGGTAGCTTGAGGTTACCTTGTTTTTCCCCGAAGGGTATGACTATGCATTTTTTGGCATTTAACTTCAGGCCATGGCTCTGGCACCAGTTATCAGTTTCCGTGAGACCCCTCTGAAGGATATCTGTGTCCGATGTACTTTCCACTATGGCACCCAGTTTGCAGTCATCTGCAAACTTTGTCAACCATAGTCCTCCTATGTTTGCCTGTACTTCTGAGAAGTAGATGCCGAACAACAGGGGGCCAAGGACTGAGCTCTGTGGGACCCCACTTGTGACCAGCTTGGAGTCTGACATGGCGCCAGCAACTCTAACATTGTGGGTTCTGTCCTTTAGCCAGTTTGCAACCCATCTTGTGACATATGGGTTTACATTTAAGCTGGTAAGTTTCTCTATAATACCCGAGTGGGGCATTGTGTTGAAAGCTTTTGCAAGGTCAAGGTAGGCTGTATGGACTGCCTTTCCTCATCAATGGCCTTGGTGACTGTTTCAAAGAAGTCGACCAAGTTCAAAAGGCATGATCTGCCCTTGACAAAGCCAAACTGGGTCGGGTCCAATGTCTGCAAGTCCCCTATGTCTTTGTTTATGAGTTCCATTATGATCCTCTCCATAGCTTTGCAGACCAGGCTTGTTAAGCTTATGGGGCAGTAATTTCCAGGGTCCGTAGAGGTACCGCCTTTGTGGAGTGGGACCACAGTTGCCGTACGCCACTCCTTGGGCACATATCCTGTGGTAAGGCTAAGATTAAACAGCTGCCTTATATGCGGGTTTAGTTCCTCGTTGAGTTTGTGTAGCACACAGCTGGGGACACCATCCGGTCCCATTGATGCTGTGTTTTTAGCTTTAGATAGAGCAGCTTTCACCTGCACATTAGAGATGTCTGGGAGGCTACACTCCGCTAAGATAGTTATCTCTCCTTTTGGGGGGGGGGGTGAAGTTTGCACTGAACCTGTCTGCCAGTATGTTGGCAATATCTGTGGGTTCAGTGATTTTTGTATCATTTTGGACTAATTCTGCGCATATCTGCGAGTTTCCACCCAGGTTTCTAACATAGCTGAAGAAGGCCTTATGATTGTCTTTTGAATCTATTGCAATTTTTCTCTCAAATTTGGCCTTGGATGATTTTATGAGTGCTCGTATTTTTTTACTAATAATGATCAAGGGTGTCTTCTCTTTTATGGATTTTGCTCTATCATGTAACAGCTTTCTCCTCTTCTTGTAAAGTTTGTTTATGGCTGGGGTCCACCAGACTGGATGTTTGCCCTTGGTGAAAAGAGTCTTGGTTTTATTAGGGATTGCCTGATCCATGCAGTCCTGGAGGTGTTCGTAGAAGGCATTTGTAAGGGCTTCCGCAGCTTGGGTTGTGGTTTCCACTGGCTCGGGGGCCTTGAAGAATACCACACCAGTCTTGAGTAGTGTGAAGTTTGCTTTAGAGAAGTTCTTCACTGTGGTCTTTTTT